>NW_027186343.1:799397-829244 GCF_028583685.1 Petaurus breviceps papuanus | reverse complement strand
TGTGGAAACCCAGATTTTGACTGGGTATGGATGTAATGGTTGGACAGTTTGGAAATCTGTCTACTTGATCTGTTTCTGTCTTGATAATTCTGCCTGTATGCTTTGAAGTTCGGGGTGCTGACCTTTTCCCCTGAACAAGGTAAACCATATATGTCTGACTGATTAAAGTAAGCTTGTTAACCCATTTTGAGTTGCTTTCCTTTATCAAAGCAGATCCAAGAACCTGTAGTAGCAGCAAACCCTGAGGACGCTTGGGGTGCTTGCTGCTACAAAAGGCACCATCGAGAATGAAGCAATATCATTACTTAACATATATGCAACAAGCAGTATAGCATCCAAATTCCTAGAGGAGAAGTTAAGGGAATTAGAGGAAGAAATAGATAGCAAAACCATACTAGTGGGGGACCTCACCCCCCCCCGAACTTGATAAATCTAACCTCAAAATAAACAAGAAAGAAGTTAACAGGTGTAATGGGAATGGGAATTTGAAGATCTTCCCTGCCCCTTAAAAGACCTGGGGAGGGAGGGGGGAGTTTGAAGACCTCCCCTGCTTTGAAAGTAAATTCTTTCCCCTAGAACACAAAGGAAGCTGGGTCAGAACGAGTCTGACAGTTGCAGACAGTTGGGGACAGAGGAGCTCAGGCAAAGAGATAGAGAGTTTTATGAGTAAATATTGATCATGTATTGATTTGTGGGAAGACTGAAGGATGCTGTGGCTTTCAGCATTATTATGGCTTCTGAATATCTTTTGTACTTCAGCTTACTGGTTTTGGGATTTGGTTTTCTGGTGTCTAAATAAATGCTTCAGTTCTGTTCTCTATCTGGAGAATCTGGTATACTTTTTTTTTTTTATCAAATGTCATGTGATACTCAGTCACAACCTCTATTGTGACCATGGGTGCTGTAAATGTTGCATTGGTGCTACAGTAGGCTGAGCTAATATAAAAAAAATTCTACCTAAATTAATTTACTTATTCAGTGCCATACCAATCAAACTACCAAAAAATTATTTCATAGAGCTAGAAAAAAAATAATACCAAAATTCATTTGGAAGCAGAATATCAAGGGAATTAATGAAAAAAAAAATAGTAGGGAATGTGGCCTAGTCATACCAGATCTTAAATTATATTATAAAGCAGCAATCATCAAAACTACTTAGTACTAAGAAATAGAGGGGTAGATCAATAGAATAAGTTAGATATACAAGCCACAGTAGTCAATGATTATAGCAATCTACTGTTTGATATACCCAAAGACCCCATCTTCTGGGATAAGAACTCTCTGTCTGACAAAAACTGGAAAACAGTATGGCAGAAACTGGGCATAGACCTTCATCTGACACCATATACCAGGATAAAGTACAAATGGGTATATGATCTAGGTATAAAGGCTGATACTATAAACAGATAAGGGGAGTAAGGAATAGTTTACCTGTCAGATTTATGGAGAATGGAGGAATTTATGACCAAACAGGAGATGGGAGAACATTAGGAAATGCAAAATGAAAAATTTTGATTACATTAAATTAAAAAGGTTTTGCACAAACAAAGTCAAAGCTACCAAGATTAGGAGAGAAGCAGAAAACTGGGAAATAATTTTTACAATTAGTGTCACTGATAAAGGCCTTATTTCTAAAATACATAGAGAATTGAGTCAAATTTACAAGAATACAAGTTATTCCCCAATTGATAAATGGTCAAAAGATATGAACAGGCAGTTTTCAGAGGAAGAAATTAAAGCTATCTATAGCCATATGAGAAAATGCTCTAAATCACTCTTGATTAGAGATGCAAATTAAAACAACTCTGAGGTACATGACAAAACAGAAAAATAATAAATGTTGGAGATGTGGGAAAGTTAGAACACTAACTCATTGTTGGTGGAGCTGTGAGTTCATCCAACCATGCTAGAGAATAATTTGGAACTATGCCCAAAGGCCTATAAAAATGTGCATACCCTTTGACCCAGCAATATCACTTTTAGGGCTGCATCCCCAAAAAATCATAAAAATGGGAAAAAGACCCACGTGTACAAAAATATTTATAGCAGCTCTTTTTGTGGTGGCCAAGAACTGGAAATTGAGAGGATGCCCATCAATTGGGGAATGGCTGAACAAGTTGTAGTATATGAATGTAATGGAATACTATTGTAAAAGAAATGAACAGGCAGATTTGTTGAGAAACAGAAAGAATAAGTTGTACTTAGTGAAAAATGGTCAGAATTTGATGTAATCACTGCAAAATTTTTGTATGCCTGATCATGATGTTTTGGAATCAGTGCACAAAATGCTTCACACATGCATGTGCTTGCTGTCCTGAAGGGGAAAAAATACATACAACATACATACACACATTATTTATATGTTATATATGTGTATTATATATAATTTATGTATGTATATATGTAACAAAATTAGGCACTTATTGCTTGAGGTGCCATTAATAAATTTTTAGCTTAAATATCTTGGGTCATTGTCATAAACTCCCAAGGAATTCATGCTTTTGGGGTGGCTAGTTGGTGCAGTGAATAGAGCACCAGCCCTGGAGTCAGGAGGACCTGAGTTTAAATCCAGCCTCAGACACCTAACAAAAAAACTAGTTGTGTGACCTTGGGCAAGTCACTTAACCCCAACTGCCCTCCAAAAAAGCAAAACAAAAACAAAAACTATCCTTTTTACATCTCATGTTATTCTCTATCTCTTGTTTCATCCCAAATTCTTCCCTTAGTTACAGATCTGACAGGTAAACTATTTCTTGCTATCCTAATTTGTTTCTTGCATCACACTTCATGTACTCATTTTGACCTTATCTTGCTATATGGTATAAGATGTTGGTCTATACCTAGGTTTGGCTTTAATTCTTTTCCAGTTTTCCCAGCAGTTTTTGTCAAATAGTAAGTTATTGTGCCCAAAGTGTGGGTCTTTGGATTTATCAAACACTAGATTACTATGGTTATTAACTCCTGTGTTTTGTGTACCTCTGTTCATTAGAAAGATACATTGTTTCTTAGAAAATACCAGATTGTTTAGTATCTGATAGAGCTAGACCACCTTCCTTCACATTTTTATTCATTGCTTCCCTATTCTTGACCTTTTGTTCTTCCTGATTAATATTATTATTCTTTTTAGCTCTATAATTTTTGGTAGTTTGATTGGTGTGGTTGAATAAGTAAATTTATTTAAGTAGAATTGTTATTTTTATTGTAATGGCTTGGTTTACCCATGAACAATTAATATTTTTCCAGTTTCTTAGATCTGATTTTGTGTGAAAAGTGTTTTTTGCAAGTGTGTTCATATAGTTGCTGGGTCTGTCTTGACAGGCGAACTCTGAAGTATTTTATATTGCCTAGTTATTTTAAATGGAATTTCTCTATCTCTTGCTGCTGGACTTTGTTGGTAATAGAAATATTGATAATTTATGTAGGTTTATTTTGCTAAAGTTGTCAATTATTTCAAGTAGGTTTTTAATCAATTCTCTAAGTATATCATATCATCTGCAAAGAGTGATATTTTTGTTTCCTCATTTTTCCAATTCTTTCAAGTTCTTTCTCCCCTTCTCCCCCTTATTGCTATAGCTAGCATTTCTAGTACAATACTGAATAAGTGGTGATTATAGGATTCCTTGCTTCAATCCTGATTGTATTAGGAAAGTTTCTAGCTTATCCCCATTACAGATAATCCTTGCCAATGGTTTTAGATAGATGTTGCTTTTCATCTTTAGGAATGCTCCCTTTATTCCTATGCTCTCTGGTGTTTTTAATAGGAATGTGCAATGTATTTTGTCAAAAGCTTTTTCAGTTATCTATTGAGATATTCCTAAGATTTCTCTTGGTTTTCTTATTGATATAGTCAATTATGATGGTTTTACTAATATTGAACCAACCCTGCAGTTCTGGTACAAATCCCACCTGGTCTTAGCTGTAATCTCCTTGTTTGTATTTTAAATTTTTGCATCAATATTCATTATGGAAATTAATCTACAGTTTTCTTCTTTGTTTTTCCAAATAGCTTATATAGTATTGGGATCAATTCTTCCTTAAATATTTGATTATTAATTCACTTGTGAATCAATCTGGCCCTGGGAACTTTCTCTTAAAGAGATTATTGATGTCTTATACAATTTCTTTTTATACCCATAATCTGGGTATTTTATGTTTTTGTAAATATTCATCCATTTCACTTAAATTGTCAGATTTATTAGCATAAAATTGGTTCCTAATAATTGATTTGATTTCATCTGCATTGGTACTGAATTCACTGTTTTCATTTTGACACTGGTGATTTGGTTTTCCTTTTTAAAAAAAGATAAAAATAATGAATGCTTTATCTATTTTGTAATTTTTTTCATAAAACCAGATCCTAGTTTTGCTCTTTTATTTCAATATTTTTCTTAATTAAAATTTTACTAATCTTTCCTTGAACTTTCAGGATTTTCACTTTGTATAATCTTTCTAACTGCCCTAATAATGAGAAAGCTCTTAAGAGTTACAAGAAGTGAATATAGCACTGGCCTGGAGTCAGGAGGACCTGAGTTCAAATCTGACCTCAGACATTTGACACTTAACTAGCTGTGTGACTTTGGGCAAGTCACTTAACTAAATTGGCCTGCCTTCCCTCCTCAAAAAAAAAAATGACAAGAATCATCTTCCTGTGTAAGAATGTAACCAGTTAAACCTTACTGAATCCCTTATTTTCTCTTTTCTGTTTACCTTTTTGTGCTTCTCTTGAGTCGTGTATTTGAACATCAAATTTTATGTTTAGCTCTGGTCTTTTCATCAGGAATACTTGAAAGTCCTCTATTTCATTGAATATCCATTTTTTCCCTAGAAGGATTATACTCAAGTTTGCTGGCTAGGTGACTCTTGGTTGTAACCCTAGCTCCTTTGCCTTCTGGAATATCATATTTCAGGCCCTCTGACCCTTTAATGTAGAAACTGCTAACTCCTGTCTAACCATGACTGTAGCTCCACAGACTTTGAATTGTATCTTTATGACTCCTTGCATTATTTTCTCCTTGGAATTTGACTATAATGTTCCTGAAAGTTTTCGTTTTGGGATCTCTTATAGGTGGTATTCTTTCAATTTCTATTCACTCTCTGGTTCTAGGAATATCAAGGCAGTTTTCCTTGATAATTTCTTTAAGGATGATATCCAGCATCTTTTTTTGATCATATTTCCTACATCTATTTTCCAATGAGACATTTCACATTTTCTTCAATTGTTTCATTCTTTTGATTTTTTCTTGATGTCTTATAGTGTCACTAGCTTCCACTTGCCCAATTACAATTTCTAAGGAATTATTTTCTTTAGTGAGCTTTTATACCTCCTTTTCCATTTGGCCAATTTTACTTTTTAAGGAAAGTATTTTAAAATTAATTTTTTTGTACCTCCAGTTCCATTTAGCCAATTGTTGGTTTTTTGTTTTTGTTTCTTGCTTTTTGGAGGGCAATTGGGGTTAAGTGACTTGCCCAAGGTCACACGGCTAGGTTTTTTGTGTGTGTGTGTGCGTGTTAAGTGTCTGAGGCTGGATCTGAACTCAGGTCCTCCTAACTCCGGGGCTGGCACTCTACTCACTGGGCCACCTAGCCGCCCCAAGCCAATTGTATTTTTTTTTGTAAGCAATTGGGGTTAAGTAACTTGCTCAAGGTTACACAGCCAGTTATTTCTGGGTGTGGTGCTAAGTATATGAGCCCAGATTTGATCCCCCAGGTCATCCCGACACTGGAGCCGGTGCTCTTACTTGCTGAGCCACTGGCCGCCCCTAAGCAATTGGGGTTAAGTAACTTGCTCAAGGTTACACGGCCAGGTGTTTCTGGGTGGATGCTAAGTTTCTGAGCCCGGGATTCGATCCTCCAGGTCATCCCGACACTGGGGCCGGTGCTCTTACTCGCTGTGCTACCTGGCTGCCCCCAATTGTATTTTTTAAGGAATTGTTTTCTTCAGTGAATTTTTATACATCTTTTCCAATTTTTTTTTTTTGTGATTCTTTTACCAAGTTGTTGACTCTTTTTTCATGATTTTCATGCATCGCTATCATTTATTTTCCCAATTTTCTTCTACCTCTTATTTGGTTTTTTAAATCCCCATTGAGCTCTTCCAGGAGTTGTTTTTGGGTCTGAGACAAATTCACATTTTTCTTTGAGGCTTTGCATATAGCTATCTTGACAATGTTGTCCTCTTCTGAGTTTTGTTTTTGATCTTCCATGACACCAGAGTAAAATTTCATTGGCTGGTATTTTTTGTTTGTGCTCATGTTTCCAGCCTATTTAATAAAATCGAATTTTATGTTAAAGCTGGGCTCTACTCCTGGGGTGGAGGGATCACTGTACCAAACTCCTTGCACTGGGAAGCAGGTCCATAGGGCCTCATCACTGACCTGGATCAGGGCTTGCTTTCCTGGATGCCACCTATGTTGGATTGTGCTCCCTTTTTACCCAAGTGAGATAGACCTTTCCTGCTGATCTTCTAAATTGTGTTGGGCTGGAAAATTGTTTCATTCCTTTCTTTTGTTGGTGCTGCTGCTCTGGAATTCATTTTGAGGCATTATTTATAGTTTTCTGAAGGTGAATTTGAAGAGTTCAGACAAGTTTCTGCCTTACTCTAACATTTTGGACCTGTGGATATATATAGTATTTAAAAAAAATTAAACTCAGAATATTTTGTTGACTGCTTTGTACAGAATAGGAAATTTTATTCGTCTATTTGAGGCCACTGTATACAACTATCTACATTGTCTTTCCATAAACAGTTTCCTTAATTCTGATATGCACACAATTTTTAAAAATACATCTTTTAAATATCTGTAAGAGGCACTTCCAAGTAAATTTCTGACCTCAAAAGCAACCCATATTAATCAAATAAGAAAAATAAAATCAAAAGGCTTGATTGTCACAAAAGCCTGACACTCTGGGCACTGTGCTATGGAGATGGACAGAGATCTGAACTTACAATCCTAAGATGTTTCACTGCCACAGATTTACACTAAAGAGCAAACCTATGATGAATTCCAGATTGCTGCTAGAGCCCATCCTTCCTTTACACTGGTCAGGAAGAGGTCCTTAACTGCCTGGCTGTGACTGTGTTCACTCCAGATCACTAACCAACTTTATGTATCTTGGTTCTAGTTTTAGATTGCTTCAGAGGCTGGTGTAAAAAGAAATCCAAAGATATCTCCATAAACTCCTTTGAGTAAATCCAAGTCAGGAGTCTTCTAGGAACCTAGAACCTTGGATCTAGAGCTTCCTCCCTTCCCTCCTCCCTCTCCCCAATCCCTTTCCCCAACATCTGGAGAGAAGTCCACACTATACTCAGATCAGACTTTATTCAGTAGACTGATACCACCCATGGTTTCAATCTCAAGCAATCCCATACACAGAACTTTTACCCATTACAGGGTTATTTCTTTTAGTCACAGATCAAGACACACTGCTTGGGCCACATCTCTAACTCCTTCCCAGGCATCCGTATCTCAGGTTTAGGCCTGGGGCTTGTTTGAAGGCTTCCAGACTTGCTGAGTCTTTGGGGTTATATAAGCAACCAGACTAGTGCTCCTTAGGATGGGGACAAATGTGACTGGGGTTGTAAAAAGCCCTGCCACTGGCTGTAGGGTGCCCTGAGGAAAGGTGCTAGAGGTCCCACAGAGAGCATGTAAATCCTGCAAGGGGGCCCCCAATGGGAAGAGCTGGGCAAGAGAAGGCAAATGAGGCTTGGCTGTTTGCTTCAGATTTTCTATCTTGTTTCTATTCAAACACTTGGTTTTTGCCCTTTTATTCTGAAACCAGATCCTGACCTGTCTCTCTGTGAGGCTCAGAGAGTTGGAGAACTTTACTAGTTCAGTAATGGGCAGGTACTGTTTCTGTTGGAATTTCTGTTCTAAGGCCAGTCGTTGTGCCGTCGTGAAGGGGATCCAAGGCTTTCGATTTTGTTTGTGTTTTCGGAGGGTGAACGGTGAGGGGCTGGGGGTCCCTGTAGGAGAGAAACAAACACAGAGAAGCTACTTGGAACCAAATGGCTCAGGCTTCAAGATCTACAGATTCTGGGCGGCATGTTTCAACTGACAATTTTGTCCTCAAGTTTCACTGTTATGACTGTAACTTAGCTGTAGCTGTCACTGGAAGACACAACACAATTAGGGGAAAAAGAGATGTACAGTAATCTAGGTGGCAAGAGGGAGGGATATGTGAGGGGTAGGGGAGGGGGGAGAAAGAGAGAGAGAGAGAGGAGAGACAGACACAGAGACAAAGAAACAGAGAGAGGGCAATCGAATAAGTCACAACTTAGAAGACGTTGAACATAATATAGTAATTCATTTCACAGGTAAATTTTTTTCTTTAAACAAAAGTTTATAATATTTGATTCAACAGCTAATCTTCAATCTTCTGCATCAAGCTGATTTAACAACAGTAACAAATCTATGACAGCAATAACTTATAGCCTTATAGATATTATTTCATTTAATCCTTAGATTAAACCACTGCAGGCAGAGGTTAGATGACTTGCCCAGGGCCACAGTGCTTGTCAGTGTCTGAGGTGGGATTTGAACTCAGGTTTTGCTGACTTCTAGGACCAGTGTTCTCTCCACTGCACCACCAGCTATATTTTGATTAATATCAGAATACAGTGAAAATACTCACTCATACATGGATAAAATAAAAAATGGCAGGTGAATTTAACAAGCTCTCTTGTTGAGAGATGGAAATTCATTTTCTTGTTTTTATTTCTGAAAACAGTCAACAAAATGGATTGCCAGCTACCATATAAAAGATTTATTTTTCCACTGTCTGATGACAAGAAGTGTATTAAACTGTAAATTCACTTGCATATCTATTCTTCCCTGTCATGGCACTGGCAGACTGTCCAGGTTTCACAGGCATACAACAAGGTCAGCACTATGGTTTTATCATATCAGTGTGATAGGCAGCCCAAAACCTCCTCTCCCACATTTTCTTTCAGAACTCCCAAACTCTAAGCTGGCCCTGACAATGCAGTCCTGATGCTTATAATCTATGTGTACATCCCTGGAAAGCATACTGCCAAGGTAAGTGAAATTAAATACAGCATTCACAATTTTTCCATTTGCTGTAATCTATGGTTCCACATTAGGATGCTGCAGTGCTGGCTCGTGGAGGACTTGTATTTTCTTAGTGTTAATTTGAAGTGAAACTTAACACAAGCAGCAGAGAACTGACCCACACTTTGTCATATCTCAGCCTCAGAGGATGAACTGAGTGCACAATTGTCTGCTAACAAAATGTCTTGGCTTATAGCCTTTTCAAGTTAAATGATTTACCATTAGTGTGTAGATGCTGATCTTGAAGTCAAAGATACTAGGGCGGTTTGGCCATTTCCTTCTCCAGGTCATTTTAGTGTCTGCATTCAATCAAAGGAACAGGGAAACAGTATGGGGCCGGTATGGGGCCAGTTTTCAGATAAGACATATGGATTACTTGAGATGTATAATTGTGGGAAAATACCTGGCATCAATCTTTGGATTCCAATGGGTTTTGGACAATAAAAACTAGGGCCTTAGCAAAGAATCTCTGAGCAACAGCAAGGTAGTCCATCTTCCCAGCCTCCCAGCCATGCAGGACTAGGTTCAAACGATGCAATTAAGTTTTCTCCTAATTCCCATAACTGAATAAAGTTTTCTCAAGACGAAAACCATATGAGACCCACAATTGAATAGAAAGGGAACTGAACTAGCTCTAGAATTGAATCGCAAGATGGATTCACTGTAGCTCACTCAATTCCCACAATTTCCTCCACTTTGATTCTTAGGGGAGGGGCCAGCCCTCTTCCCCATGAGCCAAATCTATAAGGGTTTTTCATGTATTCATAATCATAATTATGTAAGTCAGGCTACAGATCAAATCACTTAGAGTATTCACAACAGAATAATTTTGTAGGGAGACTTACGTGTCACCAAAGTAAGCAAGAAAACTCATCCTAAGCACCATGAAGCCAAAGACCAATGCAATACAAGGATGATCATCACTATTAAATAACATGAGTCTCTATGTACCCTAGTAATTCACTCTCAATGTCCATTTAATCATTTCATCTTGTCTTGAGTCCCACATGTCCCATGTAGTCATCTGGTCCTCGCAAAGCTCTTATCTTGGACATCCTAGAATAGTCTTCATTTTCAGGACAGCTCTAAAATGAGCTTAGCTTCTATGGTGACAAATCACTTGTAGATATTCTTAAGATAATTCTGCTCAAATCTGTCAGTAATAAGACTTAATATGATTTAGTACCATCAGTTCTCCAAACCTGAACCTTCAGAGAATTTCAGTTTTATTCTCTTTGCTGTTTTTATCTTTACCTAACCCATGTACCTGATATAGGAATCTTAAAAATAATGAGGGTCTAACTTGTAAAATGAATCCTTTTGTCTTTTCAAATCATCAGATTCTTTTTTTTTTTTGCATTATTAACATTTTCCTTTATCACTTTGTCTTTTAAAAAATTTTTCAAATGCTTTATTAACTTCTGATTTACATCATTAATTTTCACCAGATTTAGAGTTACAAATTTTCTCCCCATTTTTCCCCTACCCACTGCCCCAAAATAGCAGTCCCACAGGATGTCCCCTCCTCCAATCTGCTCTCTCCCACATCTTCTCTCATACTCCCTTCGACTTCTCCAGTAGGGCATGGTAAATCTCTATGCCCCAGTGCCTGTATATCTTATTTCCTAATTACATGTAAAATAGTATTAATAATAGTATATATAATTTTAAACATTTGATTTTAAAACTTTGAATTCCAGATTCATTCCCTTCCTCTCTTGTCACCCACCCTTACTGGGAAGATAAGCAGTTCAGTATAGGTTGTACATGTGTAGCTAATGCAAAACATTAACATAGTAGATATATTATAAAAGACTGACTATATTTCCCTCCCTCCTATCCTACCACCCTCTTGTTCTATTCTTTACTTTGATCCCGTCCCTTTTCAAAAGTGAGTGCTTCCAACTTCCCTCCCCCCCCAGCCTTCCCTCCCTTCCATGATCCCCCCTCTCATCCCCTTCCCCCTACTCTCCTGTAGGGTGAGATATCCTAATTAGTGTATATGTCATTCCCTCTCCAAGTCAAATTCAATGAGAACAAGATTGACCCATTCCCTTTTACCTTCCTATTCTTCCCCTCCATTGTAACCATTTTTGCTTGCCTCTTTTATATGAGATAGTTGACCCCATTCTGTCTCTCTCCATCTCCTCTCATATTCCTCTCTCACCTCTTAATTTCACCTAAGCATCATCCCTTCCTATTAAATTGGTCTTGTGCCCTCTATCTATGTACACCTGTAAACATATATACACATTCACATATGTATTCATATACCCATATACCCTCATATATAGACACATGTAAATATATATTTCTATTCCCTTCAACTATTTTCATACTGAGAAGTTTCATCAGTTGCAATTATCGTTTTTCCATGTAGGAATGTTAATAGTTCAACTTTGATAAGTGGCTTATGATTTCTTGTCCCTGTTTACCTTCTCAAGCTTCTCTTGCTTCTTGTATCTGAATGTCAATTTTTCTATTCAACTCTGGTTTTTTCATTAAGAATGCTTGAAAGTCCTCTATTCCACTGAATGACCATATTTTCCCCTGAAACATGATACTCAGTTTTGCTGGGTAGGTGATTCTTGGTTTTAATTCCAGCTCCTCTGCCCTCCAGAATATCATGTTCCAGGCCCTGCCATCCCTCAATGTAGAAGCTTCCAGATCCTGGGTTATCCTGATTGTGTTTCCACAATATTCAAATTGTTTCTTCCTGGCTGCTTGTAATATTCTCTCCTTGATCTGGGAATTCCGGAATGTGGCTATAATATTCCTAGGAGTTTTCTTCTTGGGATCTTTTTCAGGAGGTGATCGGTGGATTCTTTTAACCTCTGTTTTGCCCTGTGGTTCTAAAACATCAGGGCAGTTTTCCTTGAGAATTTCTTGGAGGATGATTTCTAGGTTCTTTCTTTGGTCATGGCTTTCAGGTAGTCCAATACTTTTTAAATTTATCTCTCCTGTATCTATTTTCCAGTGGTTTTTCCCATGAGATATTTCACATTGCCTTCTATTATTTCATTTGTTTGGATCTGTTTAACATCATCTTGATTTCTCATAAAGTCACTAGCTTCCCTTTGCTCCATTCTAAATCTGAGGGAATGATTCTCCTCATTGAGCTTTTGAGATTCTTTTTCCATCTGGCAAATTCGGCTTTTTAAGGCATTTCTCTCCTGAGCCTCTTTTGCCAATTGAGTTAGTCTGTTTTTTAAGGTATGGTTTTCCTCATTCAGGCTGTTGACTCTCATTTCGTAATTTTCTTGCATCATTCTCATTTCTCTTCCCAATTTTTCCTCCTCTTCTCTTATCTGCTTCAAGGTTCTCTAGGGCCTGTAACCAGCTCGTATTTTCCTTTGAAGCTTTTGGTGCAGGAGTTCTGACTTCACTGTCTTCCTCCTGTTCCATTCTTTGCTCCTTTTTGTCCCCAAAATAGGAGTCTAATGTTGGATTCTTCTGTTTGCTTTGCTTCCTTTGCCTGTTTATGTCGCCCCTCAGTCACTTGACCCCTGGGCTTTTTGCCACAGTAGGACTCTGCCACCAGACAGGGGAGTTTTTGTCTCAAACGCTGGGGTTTTCTCAGCTGCTGGAGGTATTAGATGGGTGCCCCCTCTGAGGACTCCACACACTCTGGCAAGCTGGTCACACACCCCAGGACCTCCTCCCTAGACTGCAATCCAGATCCAAGCAGATTAAAGCAAGAGCAATTACCCCTCAGACTGGTGCTTGGCCCCCCTACACTCTGTAGGCCAGGAGCTGAAGCTGCAACGTAGCACCGGCTGCACCAAGGCATCTCAGTGGCTTCTTGCCCTGGGGGCAAAAGCCACACACTTTCCTTACTGCATCCCAAAGTCCAGACTGCACTGACCTCTCACTTTGTCCTTCACATCTATGTGTTGATAAATCTGGAAACGGCCACAGCTGCTGCTGATCTGGAGTCCCTCTGGCCAGTGGCTGGTCAGGCCCACCCTGGGGCTGAAGCCTCGGCATGGGGCTGGGCTCGGCTCCCAGAGTGCTGCACTGGCTGATTCCTGCCGGCCTTTGGGGCTGTCCTCAGAGGGAGGTTAGCTTCTCTGTGTCATTTTGTGGGTTCTGTAGCTCCAAAGTTTGTTCAGAATCCCCTTTTATAGATTGGGGAAGGTGGAAGCTGGAGCCGTGCAGAGGTCCTGTTTCTACTCCACCCATCATTTTCTTTTAAAATGGGAAATTTTACCTTCTTTCAATCACCAATGCAATTTTACATGTAGACTTCCTAATCTAATTTTGAGAACTTATCACTAAAACACTCATAAAATCTGAATTTCTATACTGGAAGTATTTGGGAGTCAATCTTATACATATGTATATAGTTTGTAGAGAAAATAGTCTAATCCTGTTGCTTTCCCAAATTTATTATTTCATTTAGTTATTTAATTAGAAAAAAAAACTTTGTCTTATTTTTCTAATTTCCCATTTAGGAGAATATGATCTTTATATTATAATTTGATAACAAATACAGAAAAAAAAATGTTTCATTGTTTATTGTAGTTGGTCAGTCATGTCTGATTCTTCTAGACCCTATTTAGGGTCTTCTTGGAAAAGATATTGGAGTAGTTTGCCATTTCCTTCTCCAAAACAGGGTTAAGTAACTTGCTCAGTGTTACACAACTAGTCTGTGTCCGAGGCCAGATTTGAACTCAGGAAAATGAGTCTTCCTGATTCCAAGTCAGACATTCTATCTATTGCACCACTGTGTTCTACACCACTGTGTTAGCTGTTCCCTAAGATTTTTCATACTTGTATTAGCATCAATCCATTAATCAACAGATTTAGTATTGTACTTAAAAAACTTCTGCTCACCTTGTCTGATTATAGACATTTGCTATGAAAGGAAAAAGAGGGATATAGATATAAAAACGTCAAGACTCATCCCTTCAAGGACACAGATTTACCAGATATATATCAAAGTAGAGGGAAAAACTCCCTCAAGCTGTATTTGATTCCAGGCATGAGTCATAGATGATAGCCAGCCATGTAATCACAGGATATCAAAAGCCAGGCTCAGGATTAACTAGGTGAGGAAATTTCCTGTTCAGAAAGGAAATAGCAAAATGTGGAAAGTAAGTCAAAGTCATGCCAAGGTCATCCTGCTAAATTTTCCCAGGGAAAGACATCATCCTACAGCATTTCTCATAAAAAATTTAAAGTTCTCAGGGTGGCTACATGGCACAGTGAATAGAGTGCTGGCCCTGGAGTCAGGAGGACCGAGTTCAAATCCAGCCTTGGACACTTAACACTTACTAGTCGTGTGACCTTGGGGAAGTCACTTAACCCCAGCTGCCCTGCTGTCCCCCCTCTAAAAAGCAAAAAAAAAGTTTGATGTTCTGTGTGAAAGTCTTTTCATGTTGATTATATTCATAAAGTTTCTCTCCAGTGTGGATTCTCTAATGTATCAAAAGATTGGTGTTTTTAGTGAAAGTCTTTCCATACTGATTTCATTCATAAGTTTTCTCTGCAGTGTGGGATTCTCTGATGTTGAAGAAGACTGCAATGACTTCTAAAATTCTTTCCACATTGATTTCATTCATACGTTTTATCTGCAGTGTAGATTTTCTAATGTGTAGAAAGGCTGGAATTACATCTGAAAGTTTTTTCCACATTGATTACATTTATAAGGTTTCCCTCCAGTATGGATTCTCTGATGCATCAGAAGAATGGTGCTCTGGATGAAAGCTTTTCCACATTAATTACATTCATAAGGTTTCTCTTCAGTATGAATTCTCTGATGTATCAAAATGGGTAATATGGATGGAAGTCTTTCCACACTGATTATATCTGTGGAGTCTCTGATGTATAGAAATAATGGAAATCTGGCTGAAAGTCTTTCCACGATATTACATTTACAAGGGTTCTCTCTAGTGTGAATTCTCTGATATTTTCTTTCTGAAAGTCCACATTGATTACATTCAAAAGTTTTCCCTACAGTGTAAATTTTATGGTGGTCAATGAGATTTGAGTTATGGCTTAAGGCCTTTCCACCTTTATTCCCTATGAAAACCATTTCTCCAATATAACTTTTCTGATATCTAACAACATCTAAACTCAAGCTGATAGTCAGTTCCTGTTGAATACTTTGATATATTTGCACTGGGGAAGGCTTCTCATATGACTGAAGAAGCCCAGTCTTTTTAGTTAACCCTTCCTTATCTTCCCTAGACTGAAAAAAGTCATTCTCTGACATAATTTTCTTACATTGAATCATGGCTGAAAATTGTCTGAAAGAAACCCTTTCAATCCTTATCAAGTTCACAGTCACTATTCTGATTTTTCACTATCTTGATACCTGAGTTACAGATTTCTCTCAAATTGAAGCCACAGGGACAATCACTCATAAATCTTTGCTGGTGAGATTTTTTTCCATAGAATTGTTCAGCTTCAAAGTAGTCTCATTCATTGCACACCTACTCTCTGCATCTTAAGGAAACAAACACACACACACACGCATGGAAATAAATCCTCTTCCCTCCACTGAAAGAAACTAAACCGACTTATATTCTATCTCACAAGTCAAAAAGAAGAGTTTTCAAACTTAATAGGCAGAATCAATTAAAATGACACTGGATACTCACAACCAACCTGTGATATAGATAGCGTTCTCATTACACTTTCTAACTGAAGTCCTGAGCTCAGAATAGCCAAGTGACATGACCAACATCCCTCCAGAAGACACTAGGACTCGAGCCCTGGGACTGAATGTGCTCTCGCTAGCACTAGATGGCCTTATTCCATTTCACTTCCAATATTTCATTCAAATTACTTTTGTTTACTCTTTTTAATTTGCTGTGCTCATGTAAGACTTCTGCTTTTCTATAAGGATGGGTTTTGATGCACTATCACCTGGTCATCCTTTGTAAATTTCATCTGCTGAGAAATGGATTTAAACTTTCCACATATCATGTATGTTTTCAGTGTTACATTCAACTTTTCTAACATTCTATTCAGATCCATTGATATTATGCCATATGTTGCATATATACTAAAAAATGGAATTATTCCATTATCTACCATCTTTGACTAGAATGTAATTTTCCTGTTGATCCTTTTTAATTTTATTTTTTTTCAGTTTCCATGTCTAAGATCAAAACATATCTACCAACCCTATTTTTTTCTCCTCACCAGATAAATGTTATGACCCATCACTTTTGGCTATTATTTATTTTAAAAATGTTTTAATTTAAGGGGCGGCCAGGTGGCTCAGCGAGTAAGAGCACCAGCTCCAGTGCTGGGATGACCTGGGGATCAAATCTGGGCTCAGATACTTAGCACCACATCCAGAAATAACTGGCCATGTAACCTTAAGCAAGTTACTTAACCCCGATTGCTTAAAAAAAAAGTTTTAATTCTAATATTCTAATTAATTCCATAATATATTAATAATTAATTAATGTAAATTAATAAGCATAATGAATAAATTTTCATCAATTAAATTTAATGAATAAATACAAATAAGTCTAATAAATAAATACAAATAAAAAAAATTTTTAATAAACATTTTTAAATATTTCCTAAAAAAAAAAAGAGTCCTTGTAATAAACAAAAGGGGAAAAAATCCATAAATTTCACATAATCAAACATATTATGTCTCATTCTATATCTTCAGGCCATCTTCCTTCTTACAGGAAGCAGACAATATGAATTCACTATTATCCACTATTAGCACTTACCATTTCATGGTTCATGAACACATTGGGGGTACATAACCATGGTCTAAAAGACTGCAGCTAAATATTCTTTAATGGAACCTTAAGCAGCAAGTCATTGCACAATTTTGCTACAAATATACTTTTTTCTCTGAGACAATAAGCATGTGTATGTTGAAAACATAATAGGTTTCTTTATGCAGTGATTCCAGACCATAATGATCAAGTATACAATGATTTTGGTGTTCATGCAGTGATTATATCAAACTCTAATTCTTTCTGAATAAGTAAAACATATTCTTTTCCTCAACCCTTCATCATATTGTTTCCAAACTGCTAGAAAAGTTTCACATGCAAGCGTAAATGGATTCCAACAGACAGTCACAGGTCAGCAGATACCAACATTTGCTTTCTGCTCCAGAGTAGTTCAGGGATACCTTGTAATTGCATCTCATTAGTACAATAATCGTCAGATCAACATCTTACAAAATGGGTATGTTTTTGTAGTACAGATAGCAGGTTCTTTGGAAAACATGCTCACTAATCATGGGCATGACAAAACATCTTGAAACTATCAGTGACTATCATGAGCATTCTACAAAAGAAAGACCTAATATAGCCTCTCACTGTAGTGTTAAGGCTAATTTTTTAGTTGAAGTTATCTTCTGCTTGGGTTACTATTTTTCTGTTGGGCAGATTTTCAAAGAATCTGAGTGAAAACATAGAGAAGTCATTCTGTAGTTTCTGAGAGGATATTGATATTGTACCAGTAGTAGAAAGAAGAAACTCAAGTCTGAAGATTTCTTTCCTTATAAACCTTCCTTAATATAAAAGCATTTCTTGAAAAAATGCAAAGCAACATAGGCAACTGAACTTCAAAGGCATTTAACAAGTTACTTGTCATTAGCAAATAGAAAAAGAACTCTCTTATGTATTATCTAGTGATTCATTTTGGTGACTGGTTTGTGGGCTAAAAATTAAAAAATGAATTTCCATCCCTCACAAGGGAGGTTTTAAAGTACTCCTACCATTTTCTACCTCATCCATATATGAATGAGCATTTTTCATCCTGGTAGCCTGCCTCCCTTTCTTTCTTGCCTCCTTTTGTGTTTCCCACCAACCACTATGTCCCTTAAACTCCTTAGCTGCAGGACTGTCTCTTCTTTGTACCCCCAGCACCTAACATAGTGTCTGACACATAGTAGGTGCTTAAGAAATGTTTATAAGATTGTGTTATTGAGAGTCCCACATAGGCTGCACCAGCATAGACCCGCAGCACAGACTGGCCAGAACAGACCTCTGGGGATTGAATCACTGGCAGCTGTAGCAGTTTCCAGACTTCTCAACTCATAAATGCAAAAGTTAAAGGTCAGTGGAGGAACTCTGTTGGAACTGGGTGAGAGAAGAGCACACTCTGGCCCCTGCCCCCAGAGTGGAGGAGGAAGCAGCAGCTGCCATGGCAGCTGCTTCCAAAGCTCTAGGCCTACAGATCATGGGGGGACCAAGTGGCCAACTGGAGGGCATTTGCGGGAATCTCTCTGTTGCTGCTGAGGCAGGATTCTCTTGCTTTGCCCTGCTTGGATCTGGGTTGCAGTCTTGGGTGGCGGTCCTAGGGTGAGGAATGCTGGCATGACAGACCTTGTTGAGGCTGTAGAGAGTCAGTCCTTCTAATACTTCTAAAACAGATGCCTAGAAGAAACTCTGACAACAGCTGCACAAAACCTCAGACATTTGGGACACAGCATTCTCCACTCTGGAAGCAGAGATCTACCATGGCAAAGAGCTCAAAAGTCAAGTAACTGGATGGCAAGATGAGCAAACAGAGGAAATGAAATCAAACTATAGAATTGTTTTTTGGGGACAAAGACAATCAAAACATAGAACCAGAAGACAGCAGTGTCAAAACTCCTGCATCAAAAGCCTCCAAGAAAAATATGAACTGGTCACACACCATGGGGGAGCTCAAGAAGGATTTTGAAAATCAAGTAAGAGAAGTAGAGGAAAAATTGGGAAGAGAAATGAGAATGATGCAAGAAAATCATGAAAAGCGTGTCAACAGTCTGCTAAAGGAGACCCAAAAGATACTGAAGAGAAAAACAAATTAAAAAATAGACTAATTCAAATGATAAAAGAGGCCCAAAAAGCCAATGAGGGGAATGCCTTAAAAAGCAAAATTGGCCAAATGGAAAAGGAATTTCAAAAACTCAGTGAAGAAAATAATTCCTTCAAAGTTAGACTGGAGCAAATGGAAGCTACCGATTTTATGAGAAATCAAGATACTATAAAACAGATCCAAACAAATGAAAAAATACAAGGCAATGTGAAATATCTCACTGGAAAAACCACTGACCTTGAAATTAGATCCAGGAGAGAGAATTTAAAAATTACTGGATTACCTGAAAGCCATGATCAAAAAAAGAGCATAGACATATTTCAAGAAATTCTCAAGGAAAATTGCCCTGATATTATAGAAACAGAGGGTAAAATAGAAATTGAAAGAATTCACCAATCACCTCCTAAAAAAGATTCCCAAAAGAAAACTCCTAGGAATATTACAGTCAAATTCCAGAGTTCCCAGGTCAAGGAAAAAATATTACAAGAAATCAGGAAGAAACAATTTGAGTATTGTGGAAACACAATCAGGATAACACAAGATCTAGGAGCTTCTATATTAAGGGATCAAAGGGCTTGGAATATGATATTCTGGAGGTCAAAGGAGCTAGGATTAAAATCAAGAATCATGTACCCAGCAAAACTGAGTATTATACTTTGGGGGAAAATATGGACATTCATTGAAATAGAGGACTTTCAAACATTCTTGATGAAAAGACCAGACCAGAAAATTTGACTTTCAAATACAAGAATCAAGAGAAACATGAAAAGGTAAACAGGAAAAGAGAAATCATAAGGAAATTATTAAAACTGAACTGTTTACATTCCTATATGGAAAGCTGATATTTGTAACTCATGAGACTTTTCTCAGTATGAAGATAGTTTAAGGGAATATATATATATATATGTATATATACATATATATGTATATATAGGTGGGTGCATGTGTATTTATATATATATGTATGTGTGTGTATGTGTATATGTCTGTACATGTATACATAGAGGGCACAGAGTGAATTGATTATGAAGGGATAATATCTGAAAAATAAAATTAAAAGGGGAGAGAGGAATATTTTGGGAGAAGGAGAAAGGGAAACATAGAATAGGATAAATTATCTCACATAAAAGAGACAAGAGAAAGCTATTACATTGGAGGGGAAGAACAGGGAGGTTGAAGGGAATGAGTCAACCTTTCTCTCATTGGATTTGGCTCAAGGAGGTGTAATGGGAATGCAAATTTGGAAGATCTTCCCTGCCCCTAGGCTAAAGTGTACCTGAAGCCTGGGGTGGGAGGCTTGTTTTTCTGTAGATACTTCTTGATTGGCCAGTGAGTCAATAAGGTTGTTACATTCTCTGAGCCAGGAGAAGGCTATATAAGCCCTGATGTGTAGCTTTGTTTTGGGGGCTCACTTTGAGAAGTGTTCTGTGATTTGATATAGATTCTGGGAAGCTGTTGTCTGGAGCACCCCCCCCCCTCTGGCTTTGAAAAACCCAGATGTTGAAACCCAGATGTTGACTGGGTATGGATGTAATGGTTGGACAGTTTGAAATCTGTCTACTAGATCTGTTTCTGTCTTGATAATTCTGTCTGTGTACTTTGAAGTTCGGGGTGCTGACCTTTTTCCCCTGAACAAGGTAAACGATATATGTCTGACTGATTAAAGTAAGCTTGTTAACCCATTTTGAGTTGCTTTCCTTTAACAAAGCAGATCTAAGAACCTGTATTGGCAGCAAACCCTGAGGACACTTGGGGTGCTTGCTGCTACAGGAGGGAATAACATCAACATTCAATTGGGTATCTTACCCTACAGGAAAGTAGGGGAAAAGGGGGGATGATAAAAGGGAGAGTAGACTGGGGGAGGGGGTAGTCAGAAGCAAACACTTTTGAAATAGGACAGGGTCAAAGAAGAAAATAAAATAAATGGGGGGGGTGGAATAAGATGGAGGGGAATAGTTAGTCTTTCACAACATAACTACTATGGAAATATTTTGTATAACTACACATGTATAACCTATACTGAATTGCTTGTCTTCCCAGTGGGGGTGAATGAAGAGAGAAGAAGGGAAAGAATCTGGAACTCAAAGTGTTAAAAACAAATGTTGAAAAATATATATATATTGTTACATGCAACTGGAAAATAATATAAACAGGCAATGGGATACAGAAATCCATCTTGCCCTATAAGAATGTAAGGGGGAAGGTGGGAAGGGGAGGGATTGGGGGAGGGGGGAGATATGAGAGGTCAGATTGGGGGAAGGAGTAATCAGTGAGCTTGCCATCTTGAGGTGGGGAAGATGGGGAAAAAATTGGAACTCAAAACCTTTGGAAATGAATGTTGAAACTAAAATAAATTCTGAAAAAAAAATAAAAAGATTATGTTATTGAGTCTTTTGCCTCAGAATATTTACTCCTCTTTCATCCTCACTCTTTCCACTATTTTTCAACCTCTCCCTATCTATTGGCTCTTTCCCTAATTGCCACAAATAAAATCAGGTCTTCCTGATACTCAAAAAAAGCCTCACTTTTTCCATTCATCCCCACTAGATATTGTCCTGTATCTTTCTTCCTTTTACTTCTAAATACCTAGAAATGGCCATTTACAACTGGTATCTCCAACTTCTTTCCTTTTTCTGAAGAAAGTCTAGAAAAGAGCAAATATGGGACAGTCTTAGTCCTTTTGGGATGTTTGCAGAAGACTGCCATGCCCCAGATTTCTAAACAATGACTTATTATAGGATTAGAGATTTGTCAATAGAAGAGAAGTGAAATGGTGTCCAACTTCATAATTTTACAGATGGGAAAACTGAGGCCCAGAGGTTCAGTGATTTTCCCTGGATCATACTGCTAAAAAACATTTGAAAAAGAATTCCAAGTCAGATTTTTCTACCCCCAAGATGTTTTTTGTGATAACAGCCCTCATATATCTGCTTTCATCTCACTCACCTGGACAGGAGTTCCTTGGACCTTTTTGATCCAAGATCCATGATGCTTTCATTTCCTCAAAATAGGAGATCAAATCTTCTTTGAGAACTGGAATTCCTTGACATGAGGAATAAAGAAGAGATGAGGATAGAGAGAAACTTGGACTTTACTCCTCTTTAGGGAAAAGGGACAGGCAAGCAAGATGACAAGATGGTTCTGAATCCTCAAGGGTAGTTGACATGGTGTTTATTGTTGAAAGTTTGGGGGTTAGGAGATCATGCAACCAACTTGGAACTAGAAAATTCTTTTTGCCTCTTTCATAGGAAAATGATCATATCCCATAGCTTCCATTATCTAGGACAGAGGTGGGGAATGGGAGGCTTTGAGGCCACATGTGGCCTTCTATGTCCTCAGGTGTGACCTTTTGACTGAGTTCAAGTTTTACAGAACAAATCCTTTTATTAAGGGGATTGTTCCATGAAGAGTCAGCTGGTAGTTCAGTGGTGAGAACCCTGGGCCTGGATTCAGGAAGAATTAAGTTCAATTCCAGCTTTAGACACTTAGTAGTCCTCTGCCCCTGGGAGAGTCACTTAATCTCTAAATATTTGCTTTAGTTTCCTCTACAGTAACATGGGGATAATAATAGCATCAAATTCAAAGGGAATTGTGATAATCAGATAAGATAAAATCAGTAAAGTGCTTAGCATAGTGCCTAACACATCGTAGGTGTATGTAAATTTACATCCCTTTCCTATCAACTGTCTTGCAATTTAGGGGAACCATGAAACAATGACAGACTTGGTATAAAGGCAGGAGTAGGAGTAATGACCTACAAATTTATTCTTGTTAACAAGAAGAGCTTTTTAAAGACTAGCCCCATCCCAAAGAGGGAGGGGTTGCTTTGGTAGGTAAGGGGTTCCTTTCATTGCCCATCTGCAAGGAAAAGATGAATGAACGGTTTTCAGAGATTTTGCCAACAAAATTCATGTTTAAGAAGGAGCTAGGCTAGATTACTTTGAGATTAGTTCCAAGTCCAAGATTTTATAACACTTTCATTTTGTACCTGAAAACTACAAAAAAGAGGAACAAAAGAAAGTCCCAGCTTCCTAATACAAGATGCAAAGACTTTTTATTGGAAAACCAGAGAGCAGGAGGACCCTGTGGAGAGATCAGCATTTTTGCCTTTCTAGTAACTGACAAATGCTCAAACCTTGTACACTACGGAAGTAAGAAAGACATTCCTTTGTTGACAGATTCAGACTTCCTAGGGGAAGCTGTGCTTACCCAGGGACAGCAGATTCTGGGAGTTTTCCAGCATCACCTCCTTGTACAGCTCTTTCTGAGAATGGTCCAAGAGGCACCACTCCTCCTGGGTGAAGTCCACAGCCACATCCTTGAATGTCAGTGACTCCTAACCATCAAAATTCATAAGACTTAGAGTTGAAAGAGACTGAAGAATTCATCTAGCCCAACCCTCAAAGTACAGGATGAAACTGAAGCATAGAGAAGGGATTTCCTAAGGGTTATCCCATTTATGAATGCTGGAGGCAACAATTAAAACTGTAATCATTAAAACCCCAATTGAATTGAGAAAATTGAAGAAAAAAAATTGAGAAAAGCAATTTATATTTGCAGTTGGAATAAAAGTGACAAATATCTTACTCTGAAATGATTTTCTATATGGAATCAGGGGGAAGTATGTGTTCTATCAGTGAGGTATAAGAATCTATAGGAAAAAAAAGAAAGTGATGTGAAAACTTTTTCCTCATCAGAACTCTCATAGTGACAAGTTAGGAAAATTCTATGAAGAGTTTGTGAGAATCTAGAAAGTACTGTGTATTCTGGGAGTAAAGATATTACCTGTGATCACTGAAGAGAGAGCAAAGAAAAAGAAGTAGGGGCAGCTAGGTGGCATAGAGCATTGGCCTTGGAGTCAGGAACACCAGATTTCAAATCCAGTCTCAGACACTTGACCCACTAACTAGCTGTGTGACCTTGGACAAGTCACTTAATCCCAACTGCCTTGCCTACCCCCCTCCAAAAAATTAAAATAAAAAAAAATCCTTTAAAAAAAAAAGAAAAAGAAGCAATCTAGTTAACTTCCTAAAAGTCTTGAAAAGTCATGAAAACATGAAAAGGATTCTTAAGAGATATTAATCACAATCTGGACTATTCAGAGTAGTTTGAGCCTGTTATCAGCCATGTGAAGAAGAGTTTTTCATGGTTAGTTAAATCGAGGACTTGAAGTGACAAAAGATAGGATTTGTCGCCGTCAAAACATCACGTTTATAATTTCTTTTACTTCTTAATGGCGTATATTCATTAATTTTCACATTTTGTTATATATTAATAAGAGTTAACTATAATGGGGACAGGAGGGTTCCTTCATTTATTAAAAATGTAATATTTTGGGGGTGTCTAGGTGGTGCAATGAATAGAGCACCAGCCCTGGAGTCAGGAGGACCTGAATTCAAATCCAGCCTCAGACACAACACAAAACTAGCCGTGTGACCTGGGGCAAGTCACTTAACCCCAATTGCCCTCCAAAAAGCAAAAAAAAAAAGTAATATTTCAATTTATCTGGGGATGGAAATTGAGCTCATTCATAAGAAGGATATCGCCAGTGTATAAGAAATTAGTCATCTAAAAATACCACTAAAAGTCTGAGAGACTGAAGAGCAAGATTCAGGATGGTGAGTTAAGAAGTAGACTGCCAATGACATCCAAGAGGCTGGCCAGATGTGAAAATGCCCTGATGCTTGAGAGGCGTTAGCTACTTTTCTAACCTGCTACATGTGGAACACGTTTGGCCAATGCACTGTTGTTTGATGCTCTCTCATTTCATTACCTGACATTTCCATTAGTGCTATGATGTGCTTTTTCAGGGGTTCTTTATTTAGGAACAATTTTCAATCCTTTGGAAAACAGTAATCTTTTCACTTTCATCATTTTGGTTTCTTCTGTAACATATGCACTTTTTGGTTTTTTGAAATCCAAACTTCTCTTTTAACTTCTTTTTTTATTTCTAAATTACTTAACATCTGAGCAGTTAAGACATTAGTGGTCTTTTCCCACTTTTTTAGGTTCCCAAGAATTTACAAACCTTTCCTTTTCTCCAGGGCCTCTTGAGTCACAATTCTTCATTGCTCGGTATTTATTGTGTAGGATGGGCTCTCGATAGAGGAAGGTAGCACTTTTATTGATTGACAATTTGTGTCTAATTGTTTCTCTAACTCAGAAGCTACTTGCAAACCTCTTCCTTCTCAAACCTCCCTCATACATCCTTCACCACCATGAGGTGAGGCCATGAACTCCGTCCATTTAAGGAGAGAATGCAGCTCTCACAACTCTTCAGTCCTCACCTGATGCCTCTCCCTTTGGACTTCTCTGAAGGCCATCTCCACCACTCTTCAGGAAGCTTATTGCTGGGATAACATGCATCCTGTGACATCTTAGCAGCTTCTACTCCCCCTCATCACTGCCTTCTGCCTCTCTGATTAGAGGTGGGGTCATGAACACCAAACTTCCATTGGATGAGAGGGCTGAGCTCAGATATTTCTTTTCTCACCTGGCTGCACTACTTTGGGACCATGCCCCAGTGTGTGGTTTGTTCTTCCCCTTGCCTTTGCAGGCTTCTTTTTGTGTGTTGTCTTTCTCTTTGAGATTGTAAACTCCATGAGGTCAGGGACTATCTTGGTTGGTGTGTGAATACTCAGTCCTGAGGACAATGCCTGGCATATTGTAAACACTTAATGAATGTTTATGGACTAATGACCACCTAGACACTCTCCTCTGAATATCTTGCCTCTTACTTTAATTTAAAAATTGAGGCCATTCAATGTGAGTCACCTCTGATCAAAAAGTCCTTTCAGACATCTCAAACTGTATGTGCGGTTGCTATCTTAAATTCGACATGCCCAAAACAGAATTTATTGTCTTGTTCCCCTACCTACCTTATTGCTGTTAAAGGCATCAGTATCCTCCTAGTCCCTGCAGCTAACAACCTACGTGTCATGTTTGTCTCCTATCTCTCATCCCCCTCATTCAATCTGCTGCCAATATCTCTTTACTTCACTTTTATAACATCTCTCAAAAACACCTCTTCCTGATGATGTGACCACCTTGGTGGAGACCCTCATCGCCTCATTCTTGGACTTTAGCAATAGCTTGCTGGCAGGTTGGCTGACCTCAAGGCTATTTCTCCCCGTTTGTCCAACAAAGTGATTTTCCTATATCGCAGGTTCAAATATGGGATTCCCCTACTCAATAAATTTCAGTGGCTCCTTATCACCTCCAGAATTAAATACAAAATCTTTTAGTACTCAAAACCCTTTGATCTAGAAATCACCTGCTTTTACAGTCTTCTTATGCCTTATGCCACCACCTTCTCTATGATATGATCCAAAGATACTACCTTACTTGGCTTTCCAGAAAGAAGACATTCTATCTCTACACATTTCCTCT
This sequence comes from Petaurus breviceps papuanus, assembly GCF_028583685.1. Lineage (NCBI taxonomy): Eukaryota > Metazoa > Chordata > Mammalia > Diprotodontia > Petauridae > Petaurus > Petaurus breviceps. The sequence continues at coordinate 802,998 of NW_027186343.1, read as the reverse complement.
GGCTGTCCAAATGGTGGAATCCTCTCCATCCTGACTTCCTTCAAGTCTCAACTAACATTCCTCTTTCCACATGAAGCCTTTGCCAACCCCTCTTACTTCTAGTCTTCCTTCTTTTAATTATAGACTGTTTATCACACCTATGGCTTGCTTGCACATATCTGTTTGCTTGTTGTCTCACTCATTACATTGTGAGTTCTTTGAGGACACAAACTGTTATTTGACTCGGTATCCATGGCACTAAGCTCAGCTTGCTACATAATAGGCATTTAATAAATGTTAATTGCCTGAATGCTTGCATTCTCTTCATCTCAAAACCTTTTCATGTCATCTCCCAGTGGCTTCTTTTCTCCAGTCTCCAACAAAGAGCTGCATCTAGATTTTGCCATGGAAAACTTTCTCTACATGGATCTTGGCACTCCCAATCATCTCAACCCTTCTCTCAAATTTTCAGTTTCTCTATCAGCTGCTTCCTTTCTTACTGACTGACTCCCCCATCCTTAAAGAAACCTTTAAAAGACCCTAACCACCCCCTTGAACTATCATTATCTTACCCCCTTTCCTTAGCCAAACTCTGGCCATTTCTCAGTGATAATTCTTAGTGACCTTGCTTTATTCAACACAATTGGCCCCTCTCTTCTAAGATTCTCATTCATCTGGGTGATTTTCTCTACAACTTTATCTCCTACCTGTCTGCCCACACCTTTTCAGTCTCCCCAGATGGCCCATCAACCACATCACAACCCTAAACTGTGCATATTGTCCTAGGCTGGGTCCTGGGCTCTGGGTTCTTCTCACTCTATATTCTTTTGGGATAGATTCACTTCTCATCTCTATGCCCATGACTCCCATATCTCTACAGCCAACCTCAATATCTCTGTTGTGCTTCTGCTACCATCACCAATTTTTTTAATGTCTCAAAGACAAGTTAAATAAAATTCAACATGTATAATTAAGGACACCTAATTTTCCAACTCTATACTTTCCCCGTCTAGCAAACTTTCCTCTTTGTATAAAAGACACCATTTTTCCAGTGTCTTGGGTTCAGAAAGTTGCCATTATCATGGAATCCTTTCTGTCTCCTACCCACACATACAATCACCTGTCACATCTTGACTTTTCTACCTTCCAAACATCTCTCTTATCTGAACCTTCCCCTCCACTTACACAGCAGCCATCTTCATTTAGAACATCATCACCTCTCCCCCAGATGGGAAGTCTATGCTCTTGGATGGGCCTGACCCAAGGTGTACCCTAGGAGTTTAGATTTTGAATGAGAACCTCAGACCCTCCCAGGTCAATCAAGAGTTAACAGAAGAACTGCTTAGCCAGAGCAGGAAAAGGATATTCAACAAGAACCAACATTGAAGAAGAACGGAATTGGCTTGGCTCAAGGGCACTCTCATCAGGCTCCATCATATCGGCCAAGCATCTGGGCACATCTGGAGCTCCTTGTGGCTGTGGGTCCTCAGGAGACCAGGTAAATAAAATCAACAGCCAGAGCTTTTGTTCCCTGAGTCAACTCAGACTGGCCTATGATGTCAATACCTGTTTAAGGGAAAACTATCTTACTTTAGAAGTTGAGATTGTCAAAGTGGATTAAGCCAGGCTGGGACTGGAGTCCTGAAGATCTGAGTTCAAATCTGATCTCAGGAACTTACTAGCTGTGTGATTCTAATTAAGTCACTTAAGTATTGTTTGCCTCAGTTTCCTCAACTGTGAAATAAAAGATCGAGCACCTAACATCATAGGGCTGTTATGAACAATGTCCACAAAAGGATTTTTGGGAAACATAACTGATTGAATGTTTTCTGTTATTAAAATCCTTAAAGCCTGCCTCTTTGATAGGTTCCTAGTGGCTCCTTCAGCACCTCCCTTGCCCTCACTACTAAAGAACTCATAGGACTTAGAAAAATTCCAGGAATTCACCCTTTTTTCTAAATGCAGTCAAAGGCAGCAAGCAGTAGTTTAACAAATGCTAATTAACTGACTGATAAGGAAATAGTTTTGGGGGTCAGATTCAAACTGCTCTGGGAAAGTTTAAGAATCTTCTTTTTAAAATAAGGTCCCATTTCTCTACCTTTCTCATCCTCAGTGCCCTACTTACCCAGAACTACTTAGTACAATCTCTGGGTCAAGTAGACCAGGCAGAAACTAAATTTGCATTTGTGTGTATGGGTGTGTACTCACTGGAAATGAAGGACAGGCATGTGCATTCCCTCCTCATGGTGTGTGTCACTGTCCTGAGTGGCTACAAAAATCAGTGTACCTGCCCGGCTAGCTCCTGTGCTGCCTTAGCTGACAGTGGCCAGCAAGGACCCTGAACATTCTTGCAAGAGGATCAGACAAGACAATAATTAACCAACCCCCTTCCCTTCTGCTTACACTTGAATCCCTCCTCTCACCCACTGCCACTGGCCTCCCGGCTGATACTTGGTTAAGACCCTCCCTGCCCTGAGTCTGCGCCTCTCTGCAGACTGGCTCTCATGCTTGGAATGTTCTCCCTCCTCACCTCCACCTCCAGGCTTCCTTCAAGTCTCAGCTCAAATCTCACCTTCTAAAAAAGGGCTTTTCCTGGTCCTGAAACTGCTGGCTCCTTCCCCTTCCCCCTCTACTGTCCCGAGCTTTCACAGACTCAGCTGCTCACGTCTCCCCATTAGACTGTGAGCTCCCGGAGGGCAGGGGCTGATTCCCCCTTTCTTTGATTCCCTTTTCCCACAAGAGGTCTCAACAGGGCAGGCACAGAGGAGCCACTTTCTAAATGCTTAGTGACCTGACCTAAGAAATGGCAAATAGGAGGAATCCAGAGACAGCTGAGAAGTGAGAGGAGAGGGAGAGACAGAGAGACAGAGACAGAGAGAGAGACAGAGACAGAGACAGAAAGAGAGAGAGACAGAGAGAGAGATAGAGACAGAGAGAGACAGAGACAGAGAGAGAGACAGAGACAGAGAGACAGACAGAGAGACAGAGAGAGACAGAAAGACAGAGACAGAGACAGACAGACAGCTAGTGAGACATGTGAGAACTGAGGCAGAGAAAGGACCAGGGGGACGGTCTCTGCTCTGACTCCAGCCCAGCAAAGGAAGCGGCTGGGGATTCGCCAGGGCTGCTCTGTGCAGAAGGACTTTTCCGTGACCTTCAGGTGGTACAAGGGACAGCTTTGAAAATAAGAAAGATAAAGGAAGGAAGAGAGAGAGAGAGAGAGAGAGAGAGAGGGAGACAGAGACAGAGAGAAATACAAAAAAGAGAGCAAAGAAGTTCTTGGTTAGTTTTCGAGGACAGTCAGCTACGATGAAGGAGAATTTAAAAACCAGAACCATGAGGGCAGCGAGTTGTGTTGGGGGAAGTTGTAGCTAGAGATGGGAAAAAGTGAATGAGAGTCCGGGGCACACCAGGGGCAGGGCGGCGGGGTCCCCACGGTCCTATTTCACGCGCATTTTTTGGAAGAGCAGACAGTCAGGTAAGAAGGAGCCGCCCCCCGCGGCCGCCCCGCACTCACCTGCCGGGGCCGCCTCCGGGCTCCAGGGCCCATCCCTCTCCTCTTCGGGCCGAGCAGGGGAGGGGGACGCGTCTCTGCGCTCGCCCCGAGGCAGGGGCCCGCCTG
>NW_027186343.1:743087-794397 GCF_028583685.1 Petaurus breviceps papuanus | reverse complement strand
CTCCCCCTCCACGTGGAGCAAAGTCTCTGATTTAGACCCCCTCTAATCCAAAGATAAGCCTATCTTTTGCACTTCTTTTAGCTGGGAGGTCCTCTAGGCACCTGGGAAGGCTTGACTGGATCCATTGGGCCATAGTGCCCAAGGCCCTCCAGGTGGCAAATTCCCTCTAGACAGAGGATGCTCTGTATTCGAATTTTGCAAATTTTTTTCTTCTTCTTCATCCTTCAGTGGGACACCACTTAGATGAATGTAGCTACAGGGGGGATTTCCTTTGGCTTACTGGCATGCAGTCCCAACTCCCATCCTATGGACTACTGAGCTGCAATAGCACCTGGTCTTTATAGAATCTGGAAGATCAAGAAAAGTTGTACTTTCTGTATGTATCTGAGTGTCTGTGTAAAATCTCTGGTTCTGCCACCCTGTAAGATTTAAAATGCAGCCAGCCAGAAAAGAAAAAAAAGCTGTACCTGGGCTAGAAAGATTGATGGTCCCTTAAACAAAGGTTTTTGAGAAAAAAAAAAAAACAAAACCAACCCCCCCTCCCCTTCCTTGGACTCCAGCCAAGTTCTGGAGGTGGAGAGACAGACAGAAAAGGAGGAAGTGGAAACTTCTCCCCTAACATCTATCTAAGAGAAAAGGGGTCACTTCATTGATCAAAGAGAGGCAGGTTTTAAAGCTGCATTTTGAAATACGACTGGCACTTAACCTTTTCCTGGGTCACAGAAAGAGAACTGTGTAATATCATTGGGAATATAGATCCAGGTAATTGAATTAATTTTAGTTATATTTTAAGTGAAATGTCTCTCCTAATCAGAATTTATTATACTACTTAGCATTAAGATAAATTGGGAACATATATAGATCTGAAAAAGAAATTCCTCAGAGACAAAGCTTTGAGGTCTCCAGTATGGGGAAGAGGGGACTAGGTGACACCAGACCTTTTCCAGGGTCCCACTCATCTTGACCGGCAGGTTCAAAGCTCTCACTTTCAAAAAATTTTTAAGGAGTGGACACAGAGGTGAAGTTTACTTGAGCAACAGTTCCAAAAACCAATCCACCAAGATTCTCTTCCCTGTGGTCCTACCTCTGACAAGGCTATGCCTAAGGTGCCTTCTCACTGTGGTCCAACTCTGACCAGACTGGGGCCAGAGTGAAAAGTTAGAACCACTAAGATTCTCTTCCTCATGGTTCCAGCTCTACCCAGGCTAGAGTTAGAGTGCCTTCTCCCTGTCATCCTGACTCTGACTTACCTAAGGATACAGTGAAAGATTAGAGCCATTAAGATCCTTCACCCTGTCATCTTGGCTCTGCCTGAGCTCATGTTGCAGTGAAAAGTTAGAAGAATAGTAGGGAATTTGAGCTAACCTCCCCCACCTGGCAAAAGGAATGAGGGGTAGGTACAGCAGGAGATGAACTTTTCCACTGTCCATACTTTTAAATTCGATTGAGGTGACCTCTTTCTCTAAGGGGCTAATTTGAGGATCTTGTGGCAAACGTGTGACTATATGTGATTTCTGCCACTTTACTTTAACTTTCTTAACTTCTGCCACTTAACTTTCTGTTACTTACCAGTGTTTCTAGAATTTTTTTAGTGATTTTTCAGTACTGGCCCCATAGGTGAGGCCTTTGGATTGATGGAATTAAATGTGATGTGGGTGAGTTTTTGTAAATTTGCCTTTACAGTGCTCTCATACTCCAAAATACCCTTAGAGGATCTCAGACAACAAAGGAAACAGGCATCACTGATGGATTATTTCAAGCTGATATGTCCTTTGCCATCTCCAAAGCCATCCACCAGCGTTCACTGCAGTGACAGAATATCAGAGGTGACATCTAGAACTTGTCAGGCTCAGTGCTTTCTGATAGCCATGGCTAAAGTCTTAGCAACCTCACACTTGGTCTTCAGAGGGTGATCAAGGTAGAGAGGTTTACAAGCAGTATAGTATAAAGTACAACTCTGCTACATCACCATCCGACAAAGTGGAAGGCAAGATTCAGGTAAAAAATGGTTTCCTTTTAAGAATTTTGTTTGTTTTACAGTATTTATGTTATTACAGATTTTATGGGCTATGAAAAATGAATGTTTTCTGAAGTCACTTTTTTCAATTAAGATGTTCGCACAAAAGTTCACAGAGTTCTAGGGAATTACTAGCAAGAAAAAATGTTTTGGATGTTACTAATTTTATTTTGTGTGCTGCATTTTGTGGGTTATTTCATGGTGGCTGTGCTAGGAAAAGTACATATCAGAATTAATGTCTTGTTACAAAGAATTTGGGGCAGAAAAGTGTATTTTTCGGCACTCTCTAGTGAAAGATTACACAGAGAGAGAAACACTAGTGAATAACCCTGTGAATGAAAAGGGGTTAGGAATGAAGATCCTCTGGTCCCTACTTCCATCCATAGGAATGGCAGCATTAGAGAAGTCTACTAGAAACCCATCACTTGAAATTGAGAAACCTGCCCAGGTCACAAATAAATCCATTTCCTCCCTCCAAATTGAGGTGGATCCCTTTGCACAATTGGCCTTACAAAATCTCATGGTTCTAGATTTTATCACAGCATCACAAGGAGGAGCCTGTGCTATAATCAATCAATCTTGTTGTTCCAATATTAAATTGTCGGGAAATTGTCATTCGTGAAATTCAACAGGTTACAGCAGAGATGCAACTGCCTGAACCAAATGAACCTTGGTCTAATTCTTCCTCCTGGTTCATTTGGATATAGGCTAAGTCGTTATTCGCCACCGTAGTTAAATAAGTCCTTTTTTGCTTTAGGTATGATTTTTAATCTTTGACTTAAGTAGCAACTGTTACCCTAATCTGTGCGAAAGAGTGACAGACATCTAGTGCTCTTTTCTTGGTATGCAATCCTGATTCCGATAATGAAGCTATGATAAACTTTATAGATCTGGCTTATAGATAATTGATTCGTAGGGGAGTGGGCTGACCTCTCCCTGATTAATCAAAGAGGGGAAGGATGATATAGAGTGAAGACCAGCAGCAAAATGGAGTTGGTTTAGTGTGGGAATCAAGAGAACCAATTAGATTCTGTCTCATGAACACTGACTCTATCTTGTGCTGACACATGTATTATCCATGTATTTCTGCAAGTCATCTATGGGAAACTAAATGGTATAAGTTATCTGTTGTTTCAGAAATGCAAGTGGATGCAACTAAGCAGCACCTCTCAAAACCTACTCACCCCACTCGAAACTCGACTAAAACTTACTCTTCTGGGGCAGCTAGGTGGTGCAGTGAATAGAGCACGGTCCTGGAGTCAGGAGGACTTGAGTTCAAATCCGGCCTCAAACACTTAACACAAAGTCTAGCCGTGTGACCTTGGGCAAGTCACTTAACCCCAATTGCCCTAACTCCCCCCCCTCCAAAAAAGCAAAAACCCTAAAAACCTATTCTTTCTCCCTCCCAAATTGGAAAGCCCCCAATCTTTCCTCCAATTAGAAATCAGATTATCTAATTTTGTATCCGGTGTTGTATCCTGTTAATTGTTTTCTTTTAATTAACTGGTTTTATTTGATTGTTTTAAGTACATAAAAATCTGTCTCCCCCTGTATTCAGGGTCTTTGCACTGATTGGAGAGTCCATTGTGCCCATTTTGCTAAAAAATTGTGTAGGCTGTATTGTTCTACAAATCATTATATTATGTGTTATAAATTATATTGTTATATTATGTACTATTTCAAATATATTATAAATAATTACATATTATTATAAACTGTGACATATAAAAAGATTGAGAGATAGTTTCAGGGTAATTAATCATTTTATCAGTCATGCTAGCATATAAGGGGTCAGTGACACTCTCAAACGCCAAAGAGGAATAATGGTGGCCTCTCTACTCTTACGTGCCTTTGGATGAATGGGTTATTTATCAGTGTTACTGATAAGTGGCAATCGGGTCTGACTGGCTAACAATTGGTTGGTTGTTGTCCTTTGTTCTCAAGGAGGACCAAGATGTTAGAGTCAAGTTACCAATAAGAGCTCAGAATTCTCTACCAGCGGTCAGGCATGAATAGTCCATGTGAACACTTGGGGTGGATTCTCTAACTTTGCGCACCTCACATTTCTTTTCAGCTACTTCAATTCTATTTTGCTCATACAGCACAACACTTTCTCTGATGAGGGCACGAAATGATGAGCAGTCCTGTACCAGTGTCTCCCATATCACACAATCAATTCTAAAGCTCTTGAGAGACCTTGAGAGTTTCCTTGTATCACTTATTCTGACTGCCATGTGTGCACTTGCATTGTGTGAGTTCTCCATAAAATAGTCCTTTTGGCAAGTGTACGTTTGGCATTTGAACAACATGGCTGCCCATCAGAGTTTTGCCCTTTGAAGCAGAGTTTGAATCCTTGGCAGTTTAGTCCAAGAAACCTCAGTGTGTGGTACCTTATCCTGCCAGGTGATCTTCAGAACCTTCCTGACAATTCAGATGGAAGCGATTCAGTTTCCTGGCATGGCTCTGGTAGACTGTCCAGGTTTCACAGGCATACAACACAGCACGGTGGCTCTGTAGACTTTCAGTAGTTGTAAGTATTAACAAAAATTATGAGTAGAAATGTCAGTGACAACTTTTCAGAAATCTTTTACTGGAAAACAAATCCGCTCATTTACATTGATATTATTATGGTTATTACATAAGTATGGGAAATGGAAAGGATTTTTAGCAAATATGTGATTTTTTGTTTTATATTTAAGATATTTTATGTTATAAAATGGTAATAAGTCCTTGATTTCAACTAAAAACATGAGGTAATAAAATTATTTTCATGGTTTTATGAAAATGGCACCAGAATGCAATTTTTTTTTTAAAGACAAGAGGGGTAGGGAGGGCATCTACATGAAGGTTGGAACACCAGGTCCAGGAAGTAGTGTCAAGTTGGGGGGGGGATTGGGAAGAGAGATGTAAAGGTAAGTATAAACAAAATAAAGTCAAAACCATCCCCATCTCTCCCCCATGGCAGTAGTAAATGGGGACATTAGACTAAGTCTTTTATAGCAAGGCACACTTAAGAAGCTCAAGATTCTAAGAGGCAGACATTACCAGGATCATATAAGTTGAAGAGTATGGGTTCATCTTGAACCTGTAGAAATTCTAAATCCAGGCTCTTACGACTCCCTCTGATTTCATGGTAGAGGCTCAAAGTCTCTGGTGGGCAGTAACTTCAGGGTGGCACAAATCTTACCTAGGGCCTTTAGACACCTTTGAGCACCTCAGCCAAGAGGGCAGGAGTTAAGGGCTTCACAGACTCTTGAAAGAGCATATTGATTGTACACGTATAGTCAATATCAGATTGCACGCCATCTTGTTGAGGGGGGAGGTGAGGGGAAAATGTGGAACTCAAAATCTTATAAAAGTGAATGTTGAAAACTAAAAATAAATTAATTAAATTTTTTAAAAGCGCATATCTGTGGAAGGGACTTCATAGATGCCAGTGAGCCACAGCCCCTATCTCTCCACTGTCCCCTAAAGGAACACAGACTCCCTCTGAAAAAACAACCCTCCATCTTCTTCCCAGCCCCAGGAATGGGAAGGGCTCTAGATTCATTTAGAGAGCTACTGTTTCCATACCAAACTCTGCCCTTAACCACTAGTTTGACTAATAGGTCATTTAATCTTCTCATCAGTAATCAGAAGGTGGGATGGTGGGGTTTAAAGGGTAAAATCAGAGTGCATAATCTTTCAAGGCACAACGGATAGAGGGCAGGGACCTGAAGTCAGCAAGACTCATCTTCCTGAATTCAAATCTGGCCTCAGACACTTCCTAGCTGTGTGATTCTGTGCAAGTCACTTAACCCTGTTGGCCTCAGTTCCCTCATCTGTAAAATGAGCTGGAGAAGGAAATGGCAAACCACTCTAGGATCTTTGCTAAGAAAACCCCAAATGGAGTCACTGAGAGTCAACACAACTGGACAACAAATCTTTGACATGCCTCCCAGTCTTTGATAGTCTCTGATACTGTGACCTCGAACAAGTCCCTTCTCTTCTCAGTTTCTTTATCTGTAAAAACAAAGGGACTGAGCTCTGTCACCTTTAAAATAAGGGCAAGTCAGTGTATTATAGTAGAAAGAAGCAGGGGTTTCAAATCACAGGGCCTGGGTTCAGATCCCTGCTGTCACTTTTTACCTGTTGGAATATGGGCAAGTCACTCGGACCTGGTTACATGCAAATGAGAGGCCTGGACTGAAGGATCTCTTCAACCCCATGGGGTTCTAAAGTTATGATTCTTGGTCGCTTTAAAAAAACATTTCTCCCTAGCTTCAAAATGCTATCCCTGACAGTTTTCTCCCCAGCCCAAGGACACTATGCCTAGCAATAATTCATGAGTGGGCCCCAGTAATACAAAGTACCTTTCCCCATTACAAGAACAAGCTGACCTTTGAAGAAATTCTCTTGTAAAAACAAGACTATCTTATAACGACAGAATTATCATGTATTGATTCCCCAATTTATATTCAATCCAAAGGTCAAGCTATTATAGTCATCAACTCTCAAAGCTATCTTGCTACAGACGTAACAGACCAAAAATACAGCCCTGGAAAACCCCTTTCCCTGGTTTCCAGTAGTGAATGAAGCCTTTGAACAAAGTTCTAGATTATTGCCTAATTAGCATATCTTCCAGATAATCCATTCCTTTTCCTATAGAAGCTTTACCGTCATTCCCGTTAAATTGCAAATTCCTTAAGGAGCCCTCCCTGCTATATTGTCATTACAATAAAATCTTGCCACCTTTACTTAAAGAATGTTTGAGTCTGTGAATTCATTCCAGAGGACCCTCTCCTGCACTCTGGCCTTTTAGAGGTCCCTAAACTCTGGTCTTTGCAGAGTCCCTGGACACCTCCTCTCAAATCTCATCACTTCCAGTGAAGGCATTTCAAGATCCTTGGACCCTTCCCTTCTTTACAATCTGGGCCTGGGTAGGGAGCTACATAAACTCAACTTGTTTTGCTTCCTCACACCTCCCTTTCCAGTCCTTTGGCTCTGACTCCTTGGGGAAGGAGAGCCCTAGTTTCCCCCTCCATAGTATAGGAGATTATGCTCCAGAGAATACCTTCTGGCTCCATATCCCCTAACATGCTTTCCTTTTACCTAGCTCCTGGCAGGCTGAATTGGCCAGGTAAACTTGTTTCATCTTCTGTAGTAAGTCAATCGATCACTAAACATTAAGCAGCAGCACTCCAGTAAATCTGGCTGAGTCAGGTTGAAGGTAACTGACAGGCCTCTATTTACCCCCAGGCATGAGAAGACTGCCAAATGGTAGGATGAGGGCAATTTGTTCTGATGGCCATGAAGCAGGTGCTGTCACTTAGCACTTGTTCAGAATTGAAGATGCCCAGGTCATCCCCTGCATGCCGGACTCTCAACCATCTTCCTGACTTTGCCTTGCCACTTGGATGACTTGGATGACTCTGGAACATAGGGAGGCTGACAACTTTGGGCAGCTCTACCTCATTTAAATCCGATTCACCCCCAGATGTCTTTGGTCCTCGTCAAAAATGAAGGACGAACATCACGTGTCAAGCACTATGCTAAGTTCTAGGGGATATAAATAGGGGAAAAAGAAAATCTCCAGCCCCTATCCTCAAGGAGCTTACATTGTAAAGGGGAAGAAACATGCCAAGAAACAGAAAGCTACATACAGGATAAATAGGAAATAATTAACAGAGGTAAGATACTGGAATGACCAGTGCTTCTTAAACTGTGGTCTTGGAACTGAATGTGGGAATCGTGAAAAATTTCTGAAGGCCCCTGGACAAAAAATTAATTCAAAATCAAATACATACTGAATCCTAGGTGTTTATTTATGGCAGTGCTTTCCCGTGAAGCTTCACAGCAGCCTTGGTTCTGAACACACAAAAGTGCACTTTGCACTGCCCATGTGGTCACGCTGCGCAATGGCCAGCCAAGCTGTCAGAAACACCTCAGTTCAGACTCGAGACTTGTATATTATGAGTCGCAGTGTTTTTGCTGGACATACAAAATTGTTCAATGAATTCTGGCTTGGGATTAGGACAGTTTCCAACAATTTCTAAAGTGGCCCTAAATGTACTCCTGCGTTTTGTACTACCTATTGATGCAAAGCAGCGTTCTCAGCACTGACAATGATAAAATCAAAATATCAATCAGCTCTGAAAAAAAAGTTTAAGATACTCCATGTCTTGCAGGGTCAAATACTGCAAGATTTAATTCTTTATGTAAAAATAAACAAGCTCATTCATCTCATTAGTATGCAAATTTACTTTAGCCTTTAATAAATGGGAAATTATATATGTAACAGTTGTTTGAAAATGAATTTCTTTATGATTTATTATCAGTAAATTTTTGATTTGTACACTTATTTTATATACTTACATACCGGGTTGTGCAAAACTTTCTAGGCCCGCTAAGGGGTCGGGAGTAGAAGTTCAAGAATCCCGAAAGACCCCAGCAGTGTAGACCTGCCCCCATCCTTTTTCCTCTGGGAGGGTCCTGGGGCGGGCTCGGGGGCAGGTCCCGGGCTCAGCTGACCCGCCACCGCCTCTATCGGGGCGGGGCTCGGCTGGAGAACAGGCGCTCCGCCCCCCCCACCCCTCCCCCGGCCAGGTGGGTCCCTCCTTCTTCTCCTCCTCCTCCTTCTCCCCCTCCCTTCCGCTTCCCCGCCCCTCCAGCCCGCCCCGGCCCGGCATGGACTACAAGCCCCAGAGTGCCTCGCGGCGGGCTCCGCCCCTCCCCTCCTCCCGCGGTCTCGGTGTCGGGGGCTCGCTGGCGGCTCTAGGCAGGTGAGCGCAGACTTGGGGAGGAGGGGGCCGAGGCCGTGAGTGGGGCGGAGCCGGGGCGGGGTGCACCCTAACTGGGCTCACCCCGGGGCGCCAGTGACGGGGAGCGTCTCAGCCCGCCGTGTAAGAGCCCCCTCCGTCCCTCGGACCCCCGGGGGGCTGCCCGGCACCCGACTGTCCAGGCGACCCCTTTCGAGGCCCCTGCGTGGCTCGAGCCTGGGGGTGTGGACCTCGAGCCAGACCGGGGTCCGAGCTTCATCCCCTTCATCTGGGCGGAGCGGGGTGAGGGGCTGGCCCCGGGTTCGGGTCCCTCCTGCTAGACTGGGAGCTCCTCTAGGGCAGAGACTGCCCCCACCCCTACGTTCCCCGCGTTTAGCGCTTAGGACGTGCTTGTTGACTGACCCCGAGACCCGCGCTTTGGTGTGCCCAGGCATACACAGGCCTGCCCACCCCGGGAGGGTTCGGGGGCACGTCGGGGCTGGGGCTGGGGGAGTGATTCTTACCAGCCGCTGGGGAGTGCTGCATGTCCAGGGATATTTGGTGCGGTGGTAATATATTTCCTTTGGAGGGTGCCTTTTAAGGCTTTACTCCGTGCCTCTTGGGTCTCTCGCTAGGTGCATTGTCTGACTTTTTAAAAAATCACTTCTTATCTGCTGTGGAGGGCCTGGGAAAGTCTCCAGGCCAGCTTCTTTTACTTACCCTTAAGTAGGGTGCCTTATGTCCGTAGGTTATGCTCCAGATAAGGCACCAAAGTTGAGAAAAAGAAATTCTGTACTTTGGGATCTTTGGATCCTACTAAGTGGGTTAGTTGGGATCGGGAGGGCTAGGAGTTGAGCTCCCACCCCAACCGTTTCAGGCCTGCGTTTAATATTTGATCCATCAACACACCTAGTTAGAAGGTCTTTCTGCTTTTCCCCCAGAGATCAGTGATGATGGCCCAGCAGCCATCCCACCTATCCTGAACTAGGGATCTTGATAGGAAAAAATTTAATACAAAAGGAAAAATTGCCCAGAAGATGAAGAGGGTTTGGGAGAAATTGAAATTTTGTGAATGTGAAACCTTATTAAGACCAGTTTCTCTGGGAACAGCATTGAAAAAATGGTAGGGGGTACAAGGCAGTGTGGTACAGTGGAAAGGACACCGGTTGACACTGGAGTCCCAAGATCCAGGTTCAAATCCTGCCTCTGATGGGTGCAAACTTTATTGGCCAAGCTGACTAAAGTTCCCTGGGCCTTTGCTTTCCTCAGGGTGTGAAAATGAAGGCCCAGGAGATCTTTTCTGACTTTAATGCGAGATTCCTCCCCACCCCACTGCTGTCACTGACTCCACCATTCTTCTGTATATCTTGTCAGGCAACACTCTTCTGTGCTGATGAATTCAGTGGCTCCCAATTAGCCTCAGAATGAAATAGATCTGACTCCAGCTATCTTTCCAACCTTATCTCCCAGTTCTGTGCATCATATACTCTACATTCAAGCAGACCTGGACATTTTCCTGCCTCTACTTCCCCATTTGTTGCTCTTAGTGCCTTTGCTCAACTCACAGCTTCTCGGCTTTCCTTCTGTTCTGTCTCTGCTTGTTGAAATCCCCCTTTTCCCCCAAGGATTGACTTTTTTGAGCTCGTGAAGTTCCAAACTGGCAATTAAGACCTCAACTTATATCAGTGGAAATCATGATGTAATTGCCAAGAGTAACTCTCTCTATTTAAAAATTTCCTTGAAAAAATGTGACATAGAAACAAATCAACAGAATTAGTGCCCACTTCCTAACCTGTGGAAGACTGTTGTAAAACAATTTCGTTATGGGGTGGCCAGGTAGCACAGCGAGTAAGAGCACCGGCTCCAGTGTTGGGACGACCTGGAGATCGAATCCCGGGCTCAGACACTTAGCAACCACCCAGAAACACCTGGCCGTGTAACCTTGAGCAAGTTACTTAACCCCAATTGCTTAGGGGCGGCCAGGTGGCTCAGCAAGTAAGAGCACCGGCTCCAGTGTTGGGACGACCTGGAGATCGAATCCCAGGCTTAGGCACTCAGCACCACACCCAGAGATAACTGGCCGTTTAACCTTGAGCAAGTTACTTAACCCTGATTGCTCAAAAAAAAAAACAAAACAATTTCATTACACCTGCGTGATGGGATTTATTTTTAAAGTTTGGTACTGTTTAGCTTGCTTCCCGAATTAGATGAGTATTTTTTAGTTCAGACACAACTCATTGAGAGCAATACATTGTGATTTAATCAAATTAGTAAAAGTACAGTCTTCTTTCTAGGCAGATACAGGCAGGGACAGTAGCCAGTTATATGACTAGAACCTGAAGTCTTTTTTTCTTCTCGGGCCTCATTTTCCTATTCTGTAAAATGGCTGTGGGCTCACATGATCCTGAAGGTTTCTCTTCAGCACTTACTTGTATCATCAGGTGACCTGTTTGACTTTTTAGCCATGGACAGTTTGTGATGGTCATTCTTTTTAACTCAGCAAGTATATATTAAGCTCCTACTGTGTTCAGGGGCATTGTGCTAATCTTTTGGCCAGATGTACATAAGATCCTTTCTGGCCTTAATAGCAGTTGTATGCTAGTAGGGTGCTAGGTGGTACCACAGTGCACAGTGCCTGACATGATTTGACTGAGACTGAAGAGGACAGAAGCCCCCAGATTTGAGAAATTGAATTGCTCTTTTGTTATCTGATTCAGAATTTTCTTTTGTAACTAAAATAACCAATTTGGTTGCATGTGGATGACTGATACCAAAATTCATTTGTGCCCTGTTAGTATTTTCTCCTATCTTAATTGGAGTGGCATCGTGGTATAGTTGAAAGGGAATTCCTCCCTCCTCTCCAATTCAGAACGTCTTGTGTTCTAGTCCAGAAGCATACTGGCTGTGTGACCCTAGGCAAGTCACTTAATCTCTCTGCGCCCCAACAACTCTGTAAGACTATAAATTTGCAGCCTGCCTGCGTTCCTCCTTTCTGCTGTCTGGGCACATAGCCACTCAGCTGCCAAATTGTTTCACATTGTCTTTTTGACATCTGCCACATCTACTCTCCCCTAGCCTAGTTCAGGGCCTGCTTCAGGCCTTCATCACTTCTCTCTCTCACCTGGTCTATTTCAGGGGCTTCCCCATGTGTTCCCTGCCTTGAATCTCAGCCCATCGAAGTCTGTCCTCCCCACAATTGCCAAAATGGTTTTCCTAAAGCACAGGTCTGACTAGGTCACTTTCCCTGCTCAGCCAACGCCTTCGACTCAATGTTCCCACCTAGGATCAAACAGAAACTTTTCCATTCAACATTTAAAGCCCTTTTCCAACCTTCCTGCTCTTCTTTCCCTTCAAACACACCACTACAATCCAGCCAGCTGTTTGCTGCTGTTCCTCTTACTTGGTACTGGGACCCAGGCTTTGCACTGGCTGTCCCTCCTAGCTAGAAGGCATTTCCTCCTCACTTGCCTCATGGAATCACTAGTTTCCTTTGAGGGGTTCAGTTCAAATGCTACCTTTTCTACATGAAGCTTTTCCTGAGTCTCTCCAGTGCTCCTTCTCCCCCAATTACATTATAGCTATTTTGTATAGATTATATTTTGTAGAGACTGTGTGTGCCTGTATCTCCTTCTTCCATTAGACTGCAAGCTCTTGGAGGATAGGGATGGTTTCACATTTTTGTCTTTGCCTAGGACCTGCACACAGGGTATGGGACATAATAGTTACTTAATAAATGCTTTTTGTGGCAAATTTATTGGTAAGTTGCAATGCAGGTGCCAGTCTGCATCGGCAGACGGTATTCTTTATGCCAATGAAATAGTAAATCCAGTCCCCAAACCCAAAATGTAAATTTCTTGATACTTTTCATTTTGGTTCAACAGATGCTTCCAAAGAAACTATATTACAATATACACTTCCAATCCCTGAACAGCTTATTGATTGTTAATGGAAAAAGAAGAGGCGTCAACATTTTGGAAGCCTAGAAAAGTGACATTGTTTTGAGGGGTATGGGGCGGGGATCATTGGAGTCAGATTCATAAGAATAGAGAAGCTGTAGCCGAAACCTCATGTATAGCTGGAGGCAGAAAACCTGGTTCCATTGTCTTAATTCTGCCATTCCCAAAACCTGAACCTTGGGTACATTGCTTGAACTTTTATTTTCCTAATCTGTAAAATGGGAATAACATTTGTATCACCAGCATGAAGGGGTTAATAATATAAGGTGCCTCCTTAAAGCAGTGTAAAAGGTGAGCTCTGATTCATTATCATTATTTCCATATTCTTCAGCTCTTGGAGATCCTCATTAAACTTTCTAGGCAGGAGTTCTTAAGATGTGGTCCAGGAATTTACTTTGAAAAATATTTTGATAACTGCATTTAAGAATAATTTGTTTCCTTTGCAATCCTGTGAATTTTATTTTATTCATTAAAAAATATCCTGAGAAGGGATCCAGTGCCACAAAAAAAAGTTTAAGAATCCCTGATTTAGAACTGTTAAGACTGTTAAATGGATCTGAGCAAATGAAAAAAGACAGATGGTACTGATGGAACGGCTGAAAAAATTACGGCATGTTGGTGCAGGAGGGACCTGAGTGGTCATTGAGTCCAGGTCTCTCCCTAAAATCCCAAAGTTCCTAAAACACGATCACCCCTGTCCTGCACTGGAAGCAATTCGAGGTTGTCATCTCACACCTATCGGATAGGCTAAAATGATAGAAAGAGACAATGACAAATGTTGGAGGGGATGTGGAAAAATTGGGACACTGAGAGATAACATTGTTTGGTGAAACTCTGAACTGCTCCTGCTGTTGTGGAGAACAATTCGGAATTCTGCCCAAAGAGTAATAAAGCTGTGTATACACTTTGGCTCAGTGACACTATTAGGTCTGTTTGTTAAAGGGATCAGGGAAAAAAGAAAAGAACCTGGATGTTAGAGAGTATTTGTGGTACTTCTCCTTGCGTTGGCAAAGAACCAGAAGCTGAGGGGATGCCCATTAATTGGGGAATAGCTAAACAAGTTGTGCTGTATAATTGTGATGGAACACTACTCTCTATGAGAGCTGATGAGCAGGCTGATTTTAGAGAAACATGGAAAGACTTGCATGATGAAGAGTGAAATGCGCAGAACCAGGAGAACATTGTATGCAGTAACAACAGTATTGTTAAAGAATAACTGTGAACAACCAAGCTATTCTGAGTATTAAAAATATGCAGAACAGCTATAAAGGACCTGTGAAGATGCTCTCCACCCCCAGAAAAGTGATAAATGCAAGTATGCATAGTATGGTTTTACATGTACATGTATAAAACATACATGTAGTATTGTGTCTTCTCTAGTGTGGGGTGAGCAAAGACGGAGAGAGCTCAGGACTTAAAATATAACAAAAACGTTTTTTTTTTAATGTTTTTAAAGTTCTCTGTTTCACTAAATGTTCTTTTTCCCCCTTGAAAGATCATATTCTTGGTTGTAATCTTAACTTCTTTACCTTCTAGAATAAATTCCAAACCCTCTGTTCTTTTCATAGAAGCCACTGAGTCTTGTGTGATACTAACTGTGGCTCTTCATGGGAGACTGGGGCAAAGGAGGGAAAGGAGAGCTCTGGCAAACGTCCAGTATTTCCATGAAACATAAGGCCAAGTTCTCAGCTGAGAGATGGTATAAGGGAGCAAACCAAATAGGAAAGTTGGGGAGGGATGAAAAGATTGGGAAAAGCTGCTGTGGTGAGTGGAATAATGAGTCAGATAGGAAGATGTGATGGCCCAGATGAACTTATTGTAGTGTACCCAGCCAAGCTAGTTTCATGAATTTCTTGTATCCATTCATCAGTATGTGAATAGGAATGAAGGCTGCTGCCTTACTTGGAAGTCATTATTCAAAGCTGAGGTTTGCATATGTGTTCAACACAATTTCCTTTTTCTGATCTCTGTGGCCCAATATTTGTTTCCACTCTCAGAAAATCTTTGGTTCATTTATTTAGGTGACCATTAATCCAAATCATTAATAATTAGAAAGATTCTCAGATGGGTAAAGGTTATGAGAATCACAGATATTGGAATGATTGGATATTTGGTATAAGAGTTCTTTATCTTTTCCTTTTGACCTATGGGAAGGCAGGTCAGAGGGACAAACATTGTTATTTTAAATTAATGAACAGTTCTTTACAGTATCACTGATACTGTATATAATGTTCTTCTGGTCCTCACATTGCATCATGTTACATATCTTCTCAGGATTTTCTGAAACCATCACAATATTCCATCACAATCACACCATGACTTTTTCAGCCGTTCCCTAATTAAAGGACATTTCTTCAGTTTCTAATTTTTTTCCACCCTAGAGCTGCTGTAAATATTTTTGTACATATGGGCCCATTTCCTTTTTCTTTTATATTTTTAGGATCCAGACCTAGTAGCAGCAGTGTTGGGTTAAAGGGTACACACAGTTTTACTGTCCTTTGGGCATTGTTCCAAATAGTCCTCCAGAATGCTTAGATCATTTCACAGCTCCACCAAACCTCATTGACTATCAAATAGAGAAAATTAAAAACATGAAACTGTTAAGATAGTGATACAACCGGTCATCTGGCACTAGGTTGGATGAAAGACAAAGTGGGGTGAGGAGTGGGGACCATGCTATGTCAATTATAGTTTACTAATGTTGATACCATTCCCTTTCCTCACTTCCTTTTTGTTTTAGAAGATTGAGGCAGGAGCAAAAGGGATATGATGGAGAAAATATAGGTCTCATAACTAAATGTGCACAGGATGAATTTACCTATAGAGGAAGGGAGAAGACTGGATTAGGAAGAGCAGCCTGACATCATTCTTCAAGCATGAACGTGCTTATTGTCCCAGAGGAAAAATATATTTGTATCAAAACTGGAAATTCATTTTCTGCTCGAAGTGCCATTAAGGTTTTTGTTTTTTAGCTTAAACCATTGTCAGGAACCCCCAGTGTGTCCATGAGCCATCTAATGGGAGGTGCTGCTGATAGACTAATAGTAAATCTTGCTGTCCACTTCCTGAAAGAAGAACGACAAACTCAGCGTAGAAGGAGGTGTAGTATTTTTGGATGTGGGGAATACATGGATTTCTAAAATTGTTTCTTATGAGGGCTTTGGTTTTTCTCTTATTTAGGCAGCACAGACATTCAAAAATAAAATTAAAAAATAAAGAATAATAACTGTCCTTTAAAAATCATGGGCCAAAATAGAATCTGTTATGCCTCAGGTAAATAAAAACCAAACAAACCAGGGCGGGCTGTGGTGATGTGATATCAGACATGGCAGTTGTGAGAATAAGATTAAAAGGGATTACCAGTGAAATTACAATATGTCCAAAGATGGAGTGGTGTTCAGTTGTGTCTGATTCTGTGTGACCCCAGGGGGTTTACTTGGCAAAGATACTGGAGTGGTTTGCCGTTTCCTTCTCTAGTGTGTCCCAGTTTTAAACATGAGGAACTAAGGCAAATAGGGCTAAGTGACTTGCCTTAGTTACCCAGTTAGTGTCTGAGGTGAAATTTGAACTTAGTTTCCTGATTCCACACCTGGTGCTCTATCTACTACACCACATATCTACCATTGAAGATATAGCAGATAATGAAATAATGTGAATATTTAGTATATATGCAAGAAAGGGCGTATGTGTAAATCTGAATAGGATATAAGAAATGCATCAGTCTGTTTCTGAGCTTAGCATAGGAATTTTACAAAGAATGACCAATGACCATCAAAACTGATCAACAGAGAAGAGCTAGAATCTTACCCCAGCATAACAAAAATTTTAAAAAGAATAATCAACTAAAGGTATTTGAATGAAGGATTAAAGGTGAAGTGGAATAAGGCCACGTAGGGCTGGGGAAAGAGCAGCCTCAGTGCCAGGGTTTGAGTTTTAGTTCCACATGCAAGGATATGGTCATATTACTTGGCTATTCTGAGCTTATGGCTTATTGTAAAGTATAATGGGAATCCTGCTCTGCCTGTGTCACAGGCTTGTAGTGAGGATCCAGTGTTGCTGTTTGTGAAGATTTTTGTAAATTAAATCATCTTCTAGACATGAGCTAATGCGTTTTCAGATTATTGATTCTGGCCTGCATAAATTTGAAAACTCCATTTTGACCTGAGAAATAGAATGTAAATTAGTTTACTTACTTTCTGTCAATGGAAGGAAGAGGATTTATTCATATGTATGTGTAATGAGTATGTGTATATATATACACATATGTTTTGTTTGTTTTTTCTTCAGATGCAGAGAACAGTTTTGAAGTGAATGAGACCTACTACAAAACTAAGCATTTCTGTTAAAGAATCTCACCATCAAAGATTCATGAGTGATGGTCCTCATGACTTCATTTTAAGAGAAATCTGTGACTGGTATCAAGAGAGAAAAATCAACATAACCATTGTGAATTTAATAAAACTAGAAAGAATTTCAGGCAGCATTCAGCCCTAATTCACTGTAAGCAAATTATCTCAGGGAATGACTGTATTCAGTAGAGTGAATATAGGAAATGCTTTACTGAAAAGGTTGGCCTTATTCAGTCTTATGAGAAGCCTCCTGATATGCAAATGTATCAGGGTAATCAGCTTGAGATTAGATATTTGAAAAATTATACTGACGAGATGCTTTAAGGGGAGACCTTCAGCCAGAACTCAAAAACTCCTTGTCCATCAGAAAATTCACTGTTGAAAGAAATCTTATGACTATAATGAATGAGGAACAGCCTTATTCCATCATTCATCTCTTAGCATCCTAGATTTCATACTAGAATGAAAATATATGCATGTCATCAGTGTGAGAAGGCTTTGTTTGAAATTTAGATCTTATTAGATATCAGAAGATTGGTCTCAGAGAAAAGCTTCATAAAAATAATGAATGTGCGAAGGCTTCGCCATACAGATCATTCCTTTTTTACCAATCAGAGAATTCACATTGGAGAGAAACTTTAAGAATGTAATCAATGTGGAAAGATTTTCTCTGAAAGCATCCATGTTACTCTTCATTTCAAAATCTGAACTGGGGAGAAATCTCATGTATTTAATCTTTTAGCCTTGCTGGTCATCAGAGAATCCACACTGGAGAGAAACCTTATGAATGTCATCGATGTGGAAAGACTTTCAGATGCAGCTCCAGTTTGCTGGATATTAGAGAAACCTTATATATGAAATCAATGTGCTAAAACCTTCAAGAAGCAGTCATCTCTTTGTTTCCCATTAGAGAATTCTTACTAAATAGAAGTTTTGTCACCCTAATGATTGAGGAAAGGCAGTCAAATGGAGTGTAGAGCTTGATCAACATCAGAAAATTCATTCTGGGGAGATACCCTATATGCATTCAATGGAGGAAGGCCTTTAGTCAGAGGTCATCTTTTGCTTTACCTCAGAGGATTTATAGTGGAGAGCAACCTTAGGATTTTGCTTAATGAGAACATGAATTTCTCTGAAAGAGGAAAATCACTAGACATCAGAATATGAGAATATCGGAATATGGGAAAGAAGCCTTATAAAAGCAATGATTGTGTAGAGCTCATACTCAACTCTACATTGAAGAAATCGTGCTGGAGATAAAACCAATGGATATTAGTGATAAGGGAATTCCTCTTCCTGCACTTAGACATCCCAAATTTCCTAATGTGCATAAAGTCCTATAAATGTAATGAATTTTTTTCTCTGAAGTTCTAATGTTTTTAATTTCTCCTCAGTGATATTTTATAGTGTTTATAAATTAACTTCAGCCATTCCCCAATTGATTGGTACACAGTATTTCCTGTTCTTAGGTAGCACAAAAAGTCCTGGTATATTATTTTTGTGCTGCATTTATTTTTGTAATGATTTCTTTGAGCAACTAGGTTGTGCAGTGGATAAATTTCCATGCCTGGAACCATAAGACCTGAGTTCAAATTCAGTCTCTAACATTTACTTTATTTTCAATTCTCTCTATATCTTGGGGAGAAATAAATTTAAGTGAAAAGTTTTATATGTTTTCCAATTACATGTAACATTTAAAAAGTTGAGTTTAAAATACTTTCCCTTCCCTTTCCCCTCCTTGAAAAGGCAAACAATTTAATGTAGATTATATATGTACAGTCATGCAAAAAATAAATTTACGTATTAGCCATGTTACAAAAGAAAACCCAGACCAAAAAAAAAAAAAAACAAGAAAAATAAAGTTGAAAAAACTGTCCTTTAATCTGCACTCAGATTCCATCGGTTCCTTCTCTGGAGGTGGATAGCATTTTTATCATAAGTCCTTCAGAGTTGTCTTAGAAAATTGTGCTGCTGAGAATAGTGAAGTCATTCACGGTCGATCATCATACAATATTACTGTTACTGTGTACAGTGTTTTCTTGGTCCTGCTTACTTTGTATCAGTTCACAGAAGTTGTCCAAGGTTTTTCTGAAACTCATTTCTTATAGCACAGTAGTATTCCATCACAATCATATACCATAGCCAGTATGAAACATACGAGATTGTACCTCAGAGTTGTTTTAATTTGCATTTTTCTCATCAATAGCAATTTAGAGCATTTTTTCATATCTAAAAATCATTTTAATTTCTTCTGAAAACTGCCTGTTAATACCTTTTAACCATTTATTATTGGAGAATGACTTGTATTCTTATAAATTTGACTTAATTGTTCATATATTTAAGAAATGAGGCCTTTATCAGAGAAACTTGCTGTTACTGTGTACAATGTTCTCCTGGCTTTTTTCCTTCTGTTTTATGAGTGAGCTCATCCGATTCATATTCACAGTTATGATTACTGTGTATGTCCCTCCCATGGTGAAAATATTGGAGCAGTGTAAGAAGTTCTAAGAGGCTGTCTTGGGAGCCCAGGTTCCCTCTTGTCTTCTAGATGACTTCCCCAAAACTGTAGTGAGCGAATTATAATAACTGACAAGACAGAGTCTGAGGAACATGATTTTGTAGTGAAACATGCATAATGAACTGGGCCCAGGGCCCCTCAGCAGGCACCAAGACCTTGAATATGGGTTTTGTGTGATTTTTATACATTAAAAGAAAAGAAGAAGCAGGATACAAAACATTGCAGGATTAGGTCATCCATTTTTTATTGGATAATAGATATGAGACTTTCTGAGATGGGAGGGAGAGAGTGGGCAGGTGGAATTTCCCCCAAATCAGGTGATTTATAGGAATAAGTCTCAAAATGGAAGTTATTCATAAAATAGAGTCAGTTTGGTTCTCTCACCAGAACAGATTAGCTGGAAGCCTGAGTCCTTGAAGCTGAAATCACTACCTTCTCTTGGAGCTGAGATCACCCTTCCTCCAGGAAGCCAGCTGTGTATTTGAAAAGTAGGTCTGAAATAGGATCCTGCCCCTGTGTCTGCTGGATGCCTTTTCTGTTGGGCCTCATCTTCCCAGTGACCTCTTGGTGAGTGTTTACAGGGATGCTAGGAACATGCCTCCCTCCTGGGCCGGCTCTCAGCCCCTGCTTCTTGTCCAGGATCTCCATGATACCCATGGGCACCAGTCTCTGCTTTACCAATGGATCACAGTTGCCTTACCGTCACAACTTACCCATCGCCTCAGTGGGAGGGAGGGAGAGCTCTGATTTAGGAGTCATTGACATTGGTTGGTTTCATCC
Source organism: Petaurus breviceps papuanus (assembly GCF_028583685.1). Classification (NCBI taxonomy): domain Eukaryota; kingdom Metazoa; phylum Chordata; class Mammalia; order Diprotodontia; family Petauridae; genus Petaurus; species Petaurus breviceps. The sequence goes on along the minus strand of NW_027186343.1, from coordinate 774,040 downwards.
CATCTGGGATTCCAAATCTCTTCCTGCCTCTCAGATCTCTATAGGAAGGTGAGTGAGAGGACTGGGACAGAAGAGAAGAAATAAGAAATTGAGAAGCAGCCTTTGAGGTTAGATCATCTTTGTTTCCAAGCCTTATTCTACCTCTTGCCCTCTTCTGGCTGTAGTCTCTCGCCTGAGGTCAGTGCCTGGAGCTTTCTCACTCCTTTGGTGTCTCCCTCTCTGTAAATCCTTGTAGGCCAACCCCCTGCCTAGCAGGTGAAGGGAAAGGTGAAAGTGAGATCCTTCTTGCTCCACTGCTCCACCTGAAGAGGACCAAGACCTGAACCAAGCAAAAAGCCTGGAACTAGCGAGAATGGCCCCTGGACCCCACAGACACCCATGGCAGGTGAGTGCAATGCAACCACAGACTTGACCAGGGGTGAGGAACTTGCAGCCTCAAGGCCACATGTGGCCCTTTAGTTCCTCAAGTGCAGGCCTTTGACTGAATCCAAACTTCACAGAACAAACCCCCTCTGTTTGCCTCCAGGCCGCAGCTTCCATAGATAATAGAAGATCATCTAGGAAGTTGCCAATCTCTTACCTAATAATGGTTTCTTTAAAAAAAAATACACATGAAATTGAATGCAGTAGTAACAACACTGCTCTGCTCTCTTCTGTTGTTAACATTTTCATTAGCTCTTTTCTATCTCTAGCAATAATTCTCCACTCACTTTGCTGCCCTTCTGTTTTTGAATTTTAAGTTCTCCCCAATTACCCATGATTGAGAATGGCTCCTAAATAATAGAAGCTCAGAAAAAGTGAATCCTACACAAACGGATGTGGTTAATAATGAGAGGGTATCAAGTAATAATGCGTTGGCCAAACACATGTTGTACATGTAGCAGGTTGGAAAAATAGATGACCCCTCTCCTATATCAAGGCATTTTCACGTCTGGCTAAGCTCTTGTGTCCATCAGTCTGCCTCCGTGCTGATTATCCTGACTCTTGCTCCCCGTCATCCTAGAATTTTAGGGTCATATTTAGATAACTTATTTCTCATAAACTGGCAATGTCTTTCTCATGAATGAGCTCAATCTCCAACCCCAGGTAGTAAAATATTAATTTATAATTAACGAAGGAATGCTTCTTTCTCCATCATAATTACTCTCGTATTTCCATTTAGTGAAATATGAAAATTAATGAATATATGCCATTAACAAGGGAAAGCAATCATAAAGCAATGATATAAAGTATTTTGTTTGTGACAAATCTTATCTGTCCTCCCCACCTCAAGCCCTCAATATCACCATAAATAACGCTTCTTCACGTGGCTGATAACAGATGCATACTGCTCAGTATAGTGCAAATTGTTTTTGCTATCTTTGAAGAATCCTCTTTATGTTTTCTTATAGATAAGGGGTTACTTCATATTTTTAGGAAATTAACTAGATTCTGCCTTTTTCTTTGCTCTGTCTTTATTGATCACATGTGGCATCATTTCCCCCAAAATATACAGTACTTGCCAAGAGTTTTTTTAAATGTCATTTTGATAGCTCAGATGAGAGAGGAATTTCACATCATCTCTCTTTTTCCTCCATAAGTCCTCATACTTTAGTTCTAGAACATATATTTTCTCCCTGGTTCTACAAAGAGAAGCATTTCATAATAAGAAGTTCGTCAACTTTATTCCAACTCCAAATATAAAATGCTTTTCTCAGTATACTGTTGGGTTCTTGATGACTGGTTTTTAGTGTTAACTGACACTTATAAGGGTGTGACCGTTAGGAAATCCCATCCCCGTGCTTCAGTTTCATCCTGTACTTTGAGGAGGGTTGGGCAGGATGAATTCTTCAGTCTCTTTCAGCTCTAAGTCTTGTGAATTTTGATGGTTAGGAGTCCCTGACATTCAAGGATGTGGCTGTGGACTTCACCCAGGAGGAGTGGTGCCTCTTGGACCATTCTCAGAAAGAGCTGTACAAGGAGGTGATGCTGGAAAACTCCCAGAACCTGCTCTCCCTGGGTAAGCACAGTTTCCCCTGGGAACTCTGAATCTGCCATTGAAGGAGTGTCTTACTTCTCTAGTTAGTACATAAGGTTTAAATACTTATTACTTATTAGAAAGGCATAATTGGTGGTCTCTCAACAGGATGCTCCTGCTGCCTGGTTTTCCTGATAAAATGTGGTTGCATTTTGTGATAGGAAGCTGTGACTTTCCTTTGTTACTCCTGAAGCTGTCACTTGCCTATTTTAAGTAACTTCAGGTTGCAAGATAAACAGTGGTATAAAGTCTTAGACTTGGAACTAATCTCAGAGGTTATCTAGCTTAGCCTCTGCCTGACATGAATTTTGTCTGCAAAATCTCTAAAACCTGTTCATGCAACTTTTCTTTGAAGAAGGGCAGTAAAGGGAGCCCCCTATACAACAAGAAAATCCCTTGCTCCTAGGGCTGGGTCTGGTCTTTAAAAAGCTCTGCTTGTTGACAAGCCTAAATTTTTAGCTCTTATCAGCTTCCAGTCTTGCCTTTCATGTAGCAAGTTTATCTTTTTTCTTCCTTAATTCTTCCCTGAAATTCCATCACAGGCTGTGGGAAAGAAAAAGGAATAAGCATTTCTATAAATTTACTATATGCCAGGCCCTATGCTAAATACTTCATAAATTTTATCTCATCTGAGCCTCACAATACCTTGTGATTTTAGTGCTATTAGTACCCCGATCTTTTACATAAGGAAACTAAGACAGAGGCTAAGGGACTTGCCCAGGGGCCCATGACTACTAAGTGTTTGAGGCTAGATTTGAACTCAAGTTTTCCTGACTCTAGGCCCAGGGCTCTAACCACTGAACTACTACTAGCTGGCTGTTATTTCTAGATAGTGGAATCTGTGCAATGTGTCCCTCCTTCTGTGAAGGAGGCAAAGATAGAATTTTCTAGTTCCAAATTAGCTGCATTATCTTCTCCTTGCCCTCATGCCCATCCTTGATGAGTCCTGGTAACCATCATGTGGTCCTTGCTTATACTTCCCCTATTCCTAAAGAGGAGTAAAGTGTAAGTTTCTCCCCATTCTCATCCTTCCTTTTTTCCACATGCCAAGGAATTCCAGTTCTCAGAGAAGATTTTATCTCCCATTTTGAGGAAAGAGAACCATTGTGGATCCTGGATCACAAAGGACCAAGGAACTTCTGTCCAGGTGAGTAAGATTGAAGCCAGACTATGAGGGCTGTTATCATCAGAAGCATCTGTGTCATAGTGAAGGTAATGCTTATCTTGGAGGCAAGAAGACCTGGCTTGGAATTCTTGTTAAGATGCTTTTTAGCAATTTAATCCTGGGAAAATTACTGAACTTCTTAGCCTCAGTTTCCCCATCTGTGAAATTAGGAGGTTGAACCCCATGGCCTTTTGCTTCCCTTCTAGTTATAAATCTGTGATCCTCTAAGATATCATTGTTTAGAACTTTGCAACATGGAAGTTTTATGAAAGCATTATGGGCTGAAGCTATCCCATTTGAGTCCTTTCTAGACCTTCAAGTGAGCAAGCATTCATTAAGCACCTACTGTGTGCCAGACACTGTCCTAAGTGCCATAGATAGGAAGAAAGGCGAGGGACAGGCCCTGTTCTCAGAGAGCTCACAATTTAGTGGGGAAGACAGCATGCAGACCATTGTGTGGAGACTTGCTGTATCCAGGATCAGTTAGAGCTAATCAAGAGAGGGAGGGCATGAAGATTAAGGTGGACTAGAAAAGGCTTCTTGCAGAAGGCACATGAGCATGGTCATTGCCTTACTTAGAAGCAGTTATCCAAGACTGAAGCTTGTATTCAGTCATCAACCTAAGTCCCTTTCCTGATCTCTATGGCCCACTCTCTGTCTCCATTTTCAGAAAAACTTTGGCAACATTCATTGAGGTGATCACTGCCTCAAATTAGGGAGATAGGAGGTAGAGACACTCAGCCATTCCATAGACCAGACCCTTAGAGAACCTAGAAACCTTTGTAGTCTCCTGTATTTCATCTGGTCAGGTCCCATCTGGGTTTGAACCAGACAAAGGTAACTCCTTGTAGGTGATAAGATGCAAGAAATAGAGCTAAGGCCAGAACCTGCATTTGAGAATTAAGCAAGAGACCGGAAATCAGGTAGTGAGGGAGAGGTTGGGTCCTGGCATTAGCCCTGGGATCAGTCAGTCAGTAAACATTAAGTAAACACCTACAGTGTGCTGGGCACTGTGCTAAGCTCTGGGAATACAAGGAAAGGTAAGAGACAGTCCCTGCTGTCCAGGAGCTCACAGTCTAGCGTACAAACAGAGGTGGCCTGAGAAGTAGCAACAGATTAGAAACCTCGATCTTAGCTGATCTTGGCAAAGGAGAGCATGTTGGTGTCAAAATACCCTAAGTTCAACAGGGAAATAAGTGAATAGAAGGTAAGAGGACAAGAGAAGTTTAAAGAGAGCAGAGGTGGTGAGGAAACAATCAAAATCAAAATGCCTGTGATTAAAGGTAGCATTTATATAGTACCCCTGTGCACCAAATGACTTACAAATATTCATTCATTTAATTGTCACAACCACCCAGGGATATGCATACTACTGTTATAGTCATTTTACTTTTGAGGAAACTGAGGCAAGCAGAGATACTGTGACTTTGTCATGTAGGTACCAAGTATATCAATCTGTTTGAACTCCCATCTTCTTGACTCCAGGCCTAGTGCTTTAGCCACTGTGCAACTCAGCTGCCTGAAGGTGGAAATTAAGCATACTTCAGATAGGGGAGATTGAAAACAGAACATTTTTTTTAAAGCAATCGGGGTTAAGTAACTTGCTCAAGGTTACACGGCCAGTTATTTCTGGGTGTGGTGCTGAGTATCTGAGCCCAGATTTGATCCCCAGGTCATCCCGACACTGGAGCCGGTGCTCTTACTTGCTGTGCTACCTGGCCGCCCCTAAAAACAGAAGATTTTTAAGATAGTGTTACAAGCTGTCTTCTAGGAGTGGAATGGGTGGATAACAAGATGGGGTCAGGATCATGACATTTCAATTACAGGTGACTGGTCTGATCCCATTCCTTTCCCCATATATTTTTTGTTTCTACAGAATAAGGGAGGGGCAAAGAGCAAAGAGGATATGATGGAGAAAACATAATTGCCGTAACTGAATGTTTGTGAGATAAATTCACCTATAATAATGGAAGAGGGTAGCCGAATGCATTAGGAACTAGTACCCAAAAGCATATTGTATATAAAAAACACCCTTGATATGAAGACACAGAGCATTATGATGAAGGAATGTCATTCTGTAATAGAGTTTGGAACTCTGCCCTCAGTCTCACAAACCTGGTTTTCCTTAAACCCAGTGATAACCACTACTAGAACTTTAAACTAAAGGGATTAAAAAAAGAGGGGAAAGATGCATAGACACAACACCCATTATAGCTGCTATTTTTTCTTGTTGCCAAGAACTGAAAACAAAGATGGTTCTCATATATCAGGAAATAACTAAATAAATAATGATCTAAATATATAATAGAAGATTGTTGGACCTTAAGAAATGATAAAAGACACAGTTTCAGAGAAACCTCAGAAGAGTTGTCTGAACAGAAAAGAGATGTGAACAGAACCAGTAGGATAATTTATACTGTAGCTGCATTGATCAATGCAGTGAATAATCATGATTCCTGAGCAGTGATTCTCAAAATCTTTTGTTCTTATAACTTCTTTCAACAGTGTGTTGTGCAACTCCCCAGTAATTTAAACTACTAGTCATATTATTCATATTAATTAATGCATTTAATTCCAATCATAATGACCTGGATAGCTTTTGCCATACTTTATTTTTAATGTATTATTATAAAATGTGAAGTTTTATTCTAAATTATAAAAATGAAATATAAATAATAAGTATAAAATAATTATGAAATTTTAATATAGGCCTTTCTATAAGATTTATTTTTATAACTACAATAAATCTTCTTGCTTATTAACTGTAAGACTTCAGTTTAAATTTATTTTGTAGAATTTTTTAAATATAAAAAAGCATTTTTTCATCAAATAAGTTATAACTTGGAAGTTATTAGACATAATGGGAATATATGAAATTCATTTCAAAGTTGTACTTTTTTTCTTTGAATAGAGTTTTGCAGTATTTGCTTCAACTGCCACCAAACTCAGTTTTTAATGTGGTTCTGCATCCAGTTTATTTAATAATAACAAAAATGAGAATAATAAATAGCATTTATATAGTGCCTGTGATGTGCCAGACAGTGGGCTAAGTGCTTTACAGACATTATCTTATTTGATCCTCAAAATGCTGTCAGGTAGATGCTGTTATTATGCTTATTTTACTATAAGGAAATAGATGAGAAGAGATTAAGTGACTTGCCCAAAGTCATGGTACTAGTAAGTATCTGAGGAGGGATTTGAACTCATCTTCCTGGCTGCTAGAGTCAGCTTTCTATCACCTCTGTATTTTGTTTGATGACCAAAATACACTGAAAATGCTGTCTCACACACGGATGAGGTAGAAAATGGTAGGAGGATTTTACAAGCTCTTTTGCTGAGGGATGGAAATTCATTTTTTATTTTAAGCCACAAACCAGGGACCAAAAAGAATCACTAGTTGACATATAAAATTTTTATTTTTTTATTTGCTAAGTAGTATATTAAAGATAAATTTCCTTTACATTTATTTGCCTATATTGCTTTGCTTTTTTTTTTTTAAAACAATGTTTTTCTATAATAAGGAGAGAAATCTTCAGAAATAAGTTTCTTCTCTCTACCACTGACACACTGTCAACACCCTCAACAGAAACATCACAGAATGACTGGCCTGTGTTGCCTACCAGATCCTTTGAAAATCTGCCTGATAGAAGAATAGTAATTCAAACAGAAGATAAGTTCAAATCAAAAAATAGCCTCAACATTGCGATGAAAGGGAATATAATGTCTATTTTTGAAGAATTGTTGTGATGGTCCCTGATGGTTTCAACATGTCTTGCAATGTCCATGCCTAGTTAACTTGTCTCTCAAAGAACCTATCATCTGCATTGTAAGATTGCAGATATTTGTAGCATCTTGGTCTGATGATTACATCAGTGATGAAATGCAAATTACAAGGTAACCTTGGAATGAGGGAACTACTCTGGTGCAGTGTATTACAGAAAGCAAATGTGGGTGTGTGCACACTTTGACCATCTGTTGGGAACTGATGAATGTAAAACCTTTCTGGCAGTTTGGAAACAATTTGATGAAGGGTTGAGGAACAGAATATGTTTTCATTAGTCAGGAGACAGAATTTGATGTAATCACTGCATGAACATCAAAATCATATGTCTCATTATGATGATGCAGAATCCTTGCATAAACAGGCTTCAAAGATGCATATACTTATTATCCTAGAAAGAAAATCAATTGTTGCAAAATTATGCAATTATTTACTGCTTAATGTAAGAAGAATTAAGGAATTTTTAGCTCAAGTCCCGTAGACTATAGTCATAAATCCCACGTATTCATGAACCAGTAAATGGAAATTGTTGCTAGAGGAGTAAGTTGTCTACATTCTGAAAGAAGGATGATGGTTTGAAGATAAAAAGTGAGATATAATATTTTTGAATGTGGGAAGTTCATTGATTTCTTTTTATTGTGTTTATTAAAAAGGACTCTAGTTTTTCTCTTTTATTTAGGAAACACAGGCATTCAAAGATAAAAATTTTAAAATAAATGAATAATAGCTGTCTTTTAAAAATCATGAGCCATAATAAAATCTAATCCCACTGTTGGATATTCCCATTAAGTTTCAAAACTCATCTTTTTGGTTGGGGAGATAGACTATAAGTCAGTTTCCTTTCTTCAAGTGGAGAGAAGAGGATTTATTTATATGTGTGTGTCTCTATGTATGGTTGTTTGTTTCCTTCAGGTGCAAAGACCAGCTTTGGAATGACTAAGACTACTGCAAAGCTGAGGATTCCTGTAGAAGAGTCTCCCAAGCAAAGATCGATGAATGATGGCCCCTGTGATTTCAGTTTGAGAAAAGGCTGTGACTCAGATATCAAGATAGAGAAAAATCAAAATAGTCACTGTGAATTTGATAAAGATGGAAAGATTTTCAGACAATACTCATTCCTAATTCAGTTTAAGAAAATGACCTCAGAAAATGATTGTACTCTGTATAGTGAAAATAGGAAATATGGTATTGAAAAGGTTGGGCTTATTCAGTCTTATGAGAAGCCTCCTGAAATGCAAACATATCAAGGTAATCAAAGGGGAGTAGCCAACGGCTTGAGCTCAGATCTCATCAGACAACAGAAATGTCAATCTGAAAAAATGCTTTATTTTTGTAATAAATATGGAAAGGACTTTAGCCAGAGATCAAAGATTATTGACCATCAAAAAATTCACACTACAGGAAAACCTTATGAATGTAATCAGTGTGGAAAGGCATTCACACCGAATGACAAACTGGCTCAACATCAGAAAATCCACACTGGAGAGAAATTTTATGAACATCGTCAGCATAGAAAGACTTTCAGAAAGAGAACGATTCTTGGTGAACATCAGAAAATTCATACTGGAGAGAAATTTTATGATTATAATCAAAGTGAAAAGACTTTCCAACAGAGCTCTAGTCTTGCTATCCATCAGAAAAACCACACTTCAGAGAAACTTCATGAATGTCATAAATGTGGAAAAGCTTTTGGTGAACACTCTTTCCTAATTGCACACCAGAGAATTCACACTGGAGAGAAACCTTATGAATGCAATCATTGTGGAAAGGCTTTCAGAGATAGGGGCAGTCTTGCTGTACATCAGAGAATCCACACTGGAGAGGAACCTTATGAATGCAATCAATGTGGAAAGGCTTTCCAATGCAGTTCTAATCTTGCTGTACATAAGAAAAGCCACAATGGAGAGAAACCTTATGAGTGTCAAAAATGTAGTAAAACTTTTAGTGAACACTCTTCCCTTATTGCACATCAAAAAATTCACACTGGAGAGAAAACTCATGAGTGTCATGAATGTGGTAAAACTTTTGGTGAACACTCTACCCTTACTGAACATCAGAGAATTCACAGTGGCAAGAAACCTTATGAATGTAATCACTGTGGAAAGACTTTCACACAGAATTCCCATCTTTCTAAACATCAGAGAATTCACACTGGAGAGAAACCTTATGAGTGTAATCAATGTGGTAAGGCTTTCAGACACAGCTCCAGCCTTCCTCTTCATCAGAGAATTCACACTGGAGAGAAACCTTATGAATGTAATCAATGTGGAAAGGCTTTCACACAAAACTCTATGCTTGTTGTACATCAGAGAATCCACACTGGAGAAAAACCTTATGAATGTAATCAATGTGGGAAAACTTTCCGACAGAACTCCAGTCTAATTGTACACCAGAGAATCCACACTGGAGAGAAACCTTATGAATGTAACCACTGTGGAAAGGCTTTCAAAGAGAACTCCAAACTTGCTGTACATCAGAGAATCCATACTGGAGAGAAACCTTATGAATGTAATCACTGTGGAAAGACTTTCCGATGCAGCTCCAGTCTTGCTGTACATCAGAAAAATCACACTGGAGAGAAACCTCATGAGTGTCATGAATGTGGTAAAGCTTTTGGTGAACACTCTTCCCTTATTGCACATCAGAGAATCCACACTGGAGAGAAACCTTATGAATGTAATCAATGTGGAAAGGCTTTCACACAGAATTCCCATCTTTCTAAACATCAGAGAATCCATACTGGAGAAAAACCTTATGAATGTCATCAATGTGGAAAGGCTTTCAAACACAGCTCCAGCCTTCCTCTTCATCAGAGAATCCACACTGGAGAAAAACCTTATGAATGTAATCAGTGTGGAAAGGCTTTCACACGGAACTCCAGTCTTGCTGTACATCAGAGAATCCACACTGGTGAGAAACCTTATGAATGTAGTCAATGTGGAAAAGCTTTCAAACAGAACTCCAAACTTGCTCTGCATCAGAGAATCCACACTGGAGAGAAACCTTATGAATGTAATCAATGTGGAAAGGCTTTCAAAGAAAACTCCAGTCTTGCTGTACATCAGAGAATTCATACTGGAGAAAAACCTTACAAATGTAATCAGTGTGGAAAGGCCTTCCCATATAGGGCCCTTCTTGCTTACCATCTGAAAATGCACACTGGAGAGAAACCTTATGAATGTAATCAATGTGGAAAGAATTTCACAAATAAGTCCAGTCTTGCAATACATCAAAGAATCCACACTGGTGAGAAACCTTATGAATGTAATCATTGCGGAAAGACTTTCACAAATAGGTCCAGTCTTGCAATACATCAGAGAATTCACACTGGTGAGAAGCCTTATGAATGTCATCAGTGTGGAAAAGCTTTCACCCAGAATGCCAATCTTTTGAAACACCAGAGAATCCACACTGGAGAGAAACCTTATGAATGTCATCAGTGTGGAAAGGCTTTCACACACAAGTCCAAACTTGCTTGCCATCAGAGAATCCACACTGGTGAGAAACCTTATGAATGTCATGAGTGTGGAAAAGCTTTCACACAGAATTCTCATCTTTCCAAACATCAGAGAATACACACTAGTGTGAAGGGTGAAATCTGAAATAACTGAGGAAAGAAAGGTTTGAGCTTCTGAGCATATTGGTTTATTAAGCAATGCATGCCAATTACATAATCAGGACCAAAAGTCTCAGCATGGCATTGGATCTCAAATACAGGGAGAGAGAGATTTTTTTTATGCGTTAAAAGAAAACATTTAATGGGAAAAAAAAACAGGATATAAAATTAGGTAATATGATTTCTAGTTGCAGGAAAGATTAGGGACTTTCCAAGTTGGGAGGGGGTTGAGCAAGTTTCATGAATGGGGGTGGGGGGATATGAAAAAGGATGCCACTCAATCCCTATGATTAGCAAGCAGGTGGAATTTACAAGAAAATGAAATTTAATTCTCAAAATAGAGTCAGTTTGGTTCATGTGATTCCCACAATTCTCTCACTGAAGAGAAACTAAAAGGCTTTCTCATGGAATTCCAATAATGCCATTCATCAGAGAAGCTACACTAGAGATAAAATTCATGATGGTAATCAACATGGAAAGACTTTCACACAGAACTTGTACATCAGAGAATCCAATGGAGAGAAAGCATATAAATGTCATCAATGTGGAAAGGTATGTGCCACACAGAACTCTAGTCTTCCTGTACATCAGAGAAGCTACACTGGACAGAAACCTTATGAATGCAATTGGTGTTGACAAGACTTTCAGAGAGAGGGTGTCATTTAGTCAACATCAGTGAATCTACATTGTAGAGAAACCTTAGGAATGTGATCAATGTGGAAAGTCTTTCGGACACAACTTCAGTCTTCCTCTTCATCAGAGAACCTACACTGGAAAGAAATCTTAAGGAATGTAACCATTGTGATACAGCCTTCCAGTAAAAGTCATCCACTATTTCCCATCAGAGAATTCTTATTGGATAGAAATTTTACCACTATAATGAATGAGGAAAGGCCTGGAATACAGAACTTGTTCAAGATTAGAAAATTTGTTTGGGGGATGGACTCAGTGGGAGAAGGCCTTTGACCAGAAAGCATCTCTTTGCATCAGAGGATTCATAGTGGAGAGAAATTGGTCAACAGAGACATTTTCTCTGGAAGAAGGAGATCACTAGAAATCAGAATATTCATACTGGAAAGAAGGCTTATAAAATCAATGCCTTTTGTCATTGTCAAGGACTTTACATAGAGCTCATACTTGGTTATACAAGAAAGCATGCTGGAACTAAAACTTAAAGATCTAAGTAATGAAGGAAGGAAGGCCTCTTGCTGCAGTATACTTTGTTACACATCTCACACTTTGTGTTGTTCCTGTATTATAAATATAATGAGCTTTTCTTTGAAATCCTAATGTTTGTCCTCAATATGATTTCATTGTATTCATATGCCATAATTTCTTTAGCCTAATTGATTAAAACTTACTTTGTTTCTTATTCTTTTGTGACACTTAATGTCCTGGTATAAATATTTTGCTATCCTTTTGGTTATTTTTGTAATGATTTCTTTAAATAGCTAGGTGCCATAGTTGACAGTGTGCTGTCCCTACAGCCACAACACCTGGGTTCAAACTAAGTGTCTAACACTCATAGCTGTGTTACCTTGGGCAAGTCATTTAACCTATTCCTGCTTAATTTTTCCCATTTTCAGAATGAGGATAATAATAACAACTACATCCTAGGGTTGATATGCAGAACAAATGAAAAAATACTTATAAAGAGTTTTGCAAGTTTTAAATTACAATGGAAAAGTTAGCTATTGTTATTTATTTCATGGACTATAGGTCTTATAGTAGAGTTAGGTTAAAATATGTGGACAATTTAGTCACTTTTCATTCAAAATGATGTTCAGAACAGTGTAGAGAAAGGCACTAATTGTACCAGATAGGGCGCTGGGTTTTGAATCACGAAGATCCTTCAAAACCTGCTTCAGATGCTCTCTAGCTTTGCATTTATTGGAGAATAATGCCCTAAAAAGTTTGAGAAATGGAATAGATCAGGTGTATAATATACAAAAGTATAAGTAACCATGGGTTAAATAAATAGACCCCAGTTATAGGGCTAGGACTTCCTAATCACTACAAAATGCTGGGAAATTGGAAAGTAGTCTAGCAGAAACTAGGTATAGACCACCATCTCACAGTAAGCTAAGATTAACTCCAAAGTGTACATGACTTAGCTATAAAAGGCTTCCTCAAACACATTGGAAGAACCACAAAAATGACATTTGTTTCCATTTTTTGGATAGGGGATGAGTTCACCCAAAAAGAGACAGAGAGGATCACAGAAAATATATAAGATAAATCATATTTAAAAAAAACAAACAAACAATGAATCTTAACATGTAAATGGAATAGTTATTTGGGAAAACCTTTCCAGAAAGTTTCCCTCATAAAAGTCTCATATCTAAAGTATTTCAAAAAAGAGATACTGGTTATATCAAGAATGGATGCAAAGGGACCAAGCAAAGGTAGAAGTGTAAAGGGAGGGATTCCCCTGATCTTCCACAAATTCACTGTCAAACAGTGTCTTAAAAAATATTCTGGAGTGGTAAAGCCAACAAAAGAACGGGTGAGACAATTTTCCAGCCAAAGGGAACTTAGAAAGTTGGCAGGAAAATAAAAGGGGGCGCTAGGTGGTGCAGTGAATAGACCACTGGCCCTGGAGTCAGGAGGACCTGAGTTCAAATCTGGCCTCAGACACTTAACACTTACTAGCCATGTGACCTTGGGCAAGTCACTTAGCCTCAATTGCTCCGCCTTCCCCCCTCCAAAAAAAGAAAAGAAAAGAAAAAGAAAGTTGGCAGGAAAAGTCTGTCTTACCAAGGTATAAGGCTATGTGTAGGCTATACCCAGCACACCAATAGTAGGCTTTAGGGGAAATTGAATCAATGGTGGCATTGGTAGCTTTTGGAACTCAGCCTACAGATGTGAAGGGGGTTCGATATTTGATCAAAAGAAGATTATGGGGAATCATTTGTTGTCACTGGAGATGGACTCTTGCATTGCCCATATACAGGTCTAGGTGACAGTCCTGGGTCTCAGTTCCAGAGTAAGGAGGAACACTATGGGGTCCCTGTTCACAGTTGTAGGGCAGAAAAGAGTGCTTGTGGTCACTTGCAGACCAGAGCACAGACCAAAAGAGCAGTGACCACACCTCTCCATAGATTATACCAACTTGGAAGAATTGAAAATTTACAGACCCTCAGAACTAGCTGAAAACAGCAGCATGAAAAACCTGAAACTTTGGACAGTGCCCCCTCCACTCTGGAAGCAGAGCCCAAATTTAACATAAAGTAAAAAGTCAAGAAATAGACTGGAACCTATGTCAGACTGCTTTCTGTGTTGGGGAGGAGTGGGAAGGGGGAAAGGAAGGGAGAAAAAATTGGAACTCAAAGTCTTAAAAAATGCATGTTGAAAACTAACTTTACATGTAATTGGGGGGAAAATAATATTAAGTAGGAAAGAAGAGACGAGGAAAATGAGCAAACAACAACAAAAAAGAACTTCACCATAGAAAGTTACTGTGGTGACAAGGTAGGGCAAAACAGCTACATCCAAAACTTCAAAGAAAAATGTTAATTGGAAAAGAGCCAGCAACTTAATGAAGGAGATGCCTATGCATGTGCACACATACACAGACACACACATATCCCTCTAAAGAAAATAATGCCTTAAAAATAGAATGGGCTCCATGTAACTTTGAGCAAGTTACTTAACCCCAACTGCTTAAAAAAAAATAGAATGGACCAAATGGTCAAATAGGTACAGAAATCTACTGAGAACTTTAAAAGAATTGAATAAATAGAGAAAAGGAGATACAAAAGTTCACTTAAAAAAACCCTGAAAATTTAGAATTAGGCAAGTGGAAACTAATGATTTCATGAGATAGCAAGAAACAATAAAATAAAATCAAAAGAATGAAAAAATAGAAAAAATGAAATATCTCATTGGAAAACATATGACCTGGAAACTAGATTAGGGAGAGAGAATTTAAGAATTATTACAGCATCTAAAAGCCATGAAAAAAAAGAACCCAGATATCATCTTTCAAAAAATTATCAAGAAAAACTGTCTAATATCCTAGAAGCAGTGGGTAAAATAGAAATTGAAAGAATCCATTGATCATCTCATGAAAGAGATCACTACATGAAAATTCCCAGGGATATTATAGCCAAATTCCAGAACCCAAAGGTCAAGGAGAAAATAATGTAAGCAGCCAGAAAGAAGCAATTTAAATGTGGTGGAGCCACATTCAGGAAAACAAGATTTAGTGGGCACAGCATTAAAGGATGAAAGACTTTGAATATAATATTCTGAAGAGCAAAGCAGCTAGGATTACAATCATGAATCCCCTACCAAGCAAAACTGAGTATAATGTTTCAGGGTGGAAATGGAGATTTAACGAAACAGAGGACGTTTAAGGATTCCTGATGAAAAGACCACAGTTGCATAGAAAATTTGACTTTTAAATACAACACTCAAGAAAAGCACACAAAAAATAAAAAAAAGACGAGAAGCACAAGATGGTAACAGGGATATAAGGGGCTCAGTAAGAGTAAACTGTTTTTATTCCTACGTGGGCAGATGATGCTTGTAACTCATAAAAATTTTATTAGGGTAGTTATAAGGATTGCACATAGAAAGAGGGTATGGTATGAAATGAGTTGAATATAATAAGATGATACCCCCCAAAAATTATAATAAGGAGTGAGAAAAAGGAATGCATTGGAAGAAAGGGAAAGAGACAAGCAGAATGGAGTCTTGAGTCTTGTAATTTTAAATCAGATTTTCTGTTCAGCTCTGGGCTTTATGTCAGGAATACTTGAAAGTCCTTTATTTCATCAAATATCCATTTTTTCCCCCTGAAGGATTATCTTCGGTTTCTCCAGGTAAGTGATTCTTGGCTGTAATCCTAGCTCCTTTGCCTTTCCAAGCCTTCTGGTCATAGAAGCTGCTAAAGCATGTGTTAAATGATCAGAGGGCTTGGAATATAATATTCCAGAAGGCAAAGAACTTTGTAGCTTTCTACGGTCACATTCTTTTTTTTTTAATATCCCATCAAAATCAACTTATACTCATATCCTTTATCTACGTATATTCCTTCTAACATCCCTAATAGTTATACAGTTCTTAAGAGTTACAAGTATTATCTTCTCATGTAGGGATGTAAATAGTTTAACCTTATTGGACCACATATTCTCACATTTCTCTTTTGTTGTGGTTTTTAGCTCATCCTTCCAGCCTATTTTGTGACTTTAGAAGTTGAGCTTTGCTCCTGGGGTCGAGGGGGCACTATCCCAAGCTTCTTACACTGGGGTGCCTGGTTACTGTCCTGCTGCTGTGCTGGAGGCTTGAGGCTACTGTGCCATTGACCTCTGCTGTGGTTCAGGGCCTCCCACTGGCTTTCTGGGGTGGTAACCTACTGCTGGCTTGCCAAGACATTGCCTGCATTGAACTGTTGTTCCCCTTTTACCTGAGTGATACCGACCTTTCCTGTTGACCTTATAAGTTGCTGTGTTAGAAAATTGTTTCACTCGTCTATTCATAGGTTCCGCCATCTAGAATTTGTTTTGATGCACTATTTTATAGTTTGGAGGTGAATTTGGGAGAGTTCATGTTAGTCATCCACCATTTTGGCTCTGCCCAGAACTAGATAAATCTAATAAAAACTAGACAAGAAAGAAGATAAGGAATAGAATTTTATAAAAGTTAAATATGATAGATATCTGGAAAAAATTGAATTGGAATAGGAAGCAGTATACCTTTTTCTCATTGTTATATGACACCTGTACAAAACTGGCCATATAGAGCATATAAACCTCACAACAAAATGCAGAAAAGCAGAAATGTTAAATGCCCTTTTTTCAGCTCATAATGCAATAAAAAATTACATTCACTAAAGGGCTATGGAAATAGCAATTAAAAATTATTAGAAACTAAATAGTCTAATCCTAAAGAACAAGTGGGTCAAGGAACAAATCATAAAAACAGTTTCATTAAAGAGAATGATAACAATGAGGCAATGTATCAAAATATATGGGATACAGCTAAAGCAATTCTTAGGGGGAAATTCATATCTCTAAATGCTTACATCAATAAAATAGAAAAAAGAGCAGATCAATTAATTAGGCATGTAACTAAAAAAAGAAAAAAGTTAAAAACACCCAATTAAACATCAATTAGGAAACCCTGAAAATTAAAGGATAACTTAACAAAATTAAAAGTAAGAAAACCATAGTAAAACTTGGAGCTAGTTTTCTTAAAAATAAATAAAATAGGCAAGCCATTGGTTAATTTAGTTTTCAAAAAGTTTTCAAAAGTTGTCATTATTAAAAATTAACAAGTATGAATTCATCACCAGTGAAGATGAAATTAAAGCAATTACTAGGAACTATTTTTCCCACTTATGTGCCAATAGAGCTAATAATTTAAGTGAAATGGATGAATGTTTACAAAAAATTGACCAGATTAACAGAAGAGGAAATAGAATACTTAAATGGCCTATCTTTTAAAAATTAAGTCATCAAAGATCTCCTTAAGAAAAAATCCTGAGGACCAGATAGATTCACAAGTGAATTGTATAAAAGATTTAAAGAATAATTAACTCCAGTACTATATGAAATATTTGGAAAAACAAGCAGAGGATTCCTACCAAATTTCTTTTATTACACAAATATGGTGCTGATACCTAACCCAGGAAGATCAAAACTACAGTCCAATTTCCCTAATAAATATTGATGATAATATTTTAAATAAAATATTAGCAAGGAGATTACAGTAATATATTACCAAAAATGCAGAACTGGCTAAGTATTAGGAAAATTATCAGCATAATTGATTATCTCAATAGATACAGAAAAAGCTTTTGACAAAATATAAAACCCATTCCTTTAAAAGAAAACAAAGGAATAAATAGAGCTTTCCATAAAATAATAAGTAGTATCTATCTAAAATAATTAACAAGACATTATCTATAATGAGGATAAGCTAGAAGCTTTCCCAGTAAGATAAGGGGTGAAGCAAGTATGCCCATTATCACCACCATTATTCATTCAGTATTGTGCTAGAAATATTAGCTACAGGTATTAGAGAAGAAAAAGAAATTGAAGGAATTAGAATAGGCAATGAAGAAACAAAACTATTACCCTTTGTAGATAATGATGGCATACTTGGAGAATCCTAGAGAATCAACTAAAAAACTAGTTGAAATAATTAACAACTTCAGGAAAGTTGCAGACTATACAACAAATACACAAATCATCAACATTTCTACATATTACAAAGCCCAGCAGGAAGAGATAGAGAAATTCCATTTAAAATAACTTTAGACAATATGAAATACTTAGGAATCTACCTGCCAAGACAAACTCAAAAACTATATGAATACAATTGCAAAACACTTCACACAATGTCAGATCTAAATGACAGAAAAAATATTAATTGCTCATGGGTAGGCTGAGCCAAAATAATAAAAATGACCCATATATAAATTTATTTAGCACCATACCAATCAAACTATTGAAAATTGTTTTATAAAGTTAGAAAAAATAAAATTTATCTGGAAGAAAAGGTCAAGAATATGAAAGGAATCAATAAAAAAAAATTAGGAAGAAGGGTAGCTGAGCCATACCAGAAATCAAACTGTATTATTATGGTAATTATCAAAATGGTAATTACTAAAACAACCTGGTACTGGCAAAGAAATAGAATGGTAAATCTGGAACAAATTTGGTACACAATACACAGTAGTAAAAGGCCATAGTTATCTAGTGTTTGATAAACCCAAAGATCCAAGCTTAGAAGACAAGAACTCACTATTTGACAAAAACCACTAGGAAAATTGGAAAGCAATTTGGCCAAAACTTAGGTGACCATCTACCAAAATAAAGTCAAAATGGGCACATGATTGAAAGATAAGGGGTGATACCATAGGCAAAATTAGGAGAGCATGGAATAATTTGTCAGATATATGTATAAGGGAAGATTTATGACCAAACTAAAGATAGAGAACAGTATAAGATGTAAAATGGGTAATTTTAATTACATCAAATTAAAAAAAGGGTTTGCACCAACAAAATCAGTGCAGCCAAGGTTAGAAGGAAAGCAGAAACTATGGGAAAGATTTTAAAACAAGTTTCTTTTATTTCTTTTTTTTTATTTATTAATTTGTTTGTTTCCTTTTAGTTTACAGGATTCAATTCCACAATTTCTTGAATTTCACATTTTGTCTCCTTCCCTCCCCTCCCCCCCCCCCCCGCGGCTTATAGTCAAGTATAGGATCTGTAAATACTTTCACATTATACATTGGTCAGGTTATAAGGACGGATTGTACCAGCTGGAATGAAAAATGGCAAAGAGGACATAAAACCAAATAAGAGAATGAAAAAGATCAGGTATTTTGTTTCCACCTGTATATAAACTTAGTTCTTTCTAGTTCTTTCTCTGGATGCACATTTTTCTCTCCATCATGCGTCTTTTGGGGTTGACTTATATCACTGCATTGCTGAGAAGAGTCCAGTCTATCACAGTATGTCATCACACATACGTTGTGTCTGTAATTGTATACAAATTTCTCCTGGTTCTACTCTTCTCACTCAGCATCAGTTCTTTTAATCCTCTCCGGGTAAATATGAAGACTGCCTGCTCCTTGTTTCTTATAGCACAATAGTATTCTATAACATGCATATACCACAACTTGTTCAGCCATTCCACAAGCGATGGGCACCCCCTTAATTTCCAATTCTTTGCCACCACAAAAAGAGCTGCTATAAACATTTTTGTACATATGGGTCTTTCTCCCATTTCTATGATCTCTTTGAGATATAACCCTAGGAGTGGTATTGCTGGATCAAAGGGTATGAAAGTATTTATAGCCCTTTGGGCATAATTCTAGATTGCTCTCCAGAAAGGCTGGATCAGTTCACAACTCCACCAATAATGCATTAGTGTTCCAGTTTGCCCACATCCTCTCCAGCATTTGTCATTTTCCTGTTTTGTCATCTTAGCCAATCTGACTGGTGAGATGTGGTACCTCAGAGTTGTTTTGATTTGCATTTCTCTAATCAATAGTGAATTAGAGCATTTCTTCATGTGTTTATAGATAGCTTTAATTTCTTTCTCTGAAAACTGCCTGTTCATATCCTTTGACCATTTATCAATTGGGGAATGACTTGTATTCTTATAAATTTGACTCAATTCTCTGTATATTTTAGAGATGAGTCCTTTGTCAGAGACATAGGTTGTAAAGATTTTTTTCCAATTTCCCACCTCCCTCTTAATCTTGGTTACATTGGCTTTGTTTGTACAGAAACTTTTCAATTTCATGTAGTCAAAATTATCCATTTTACATTTTATACTGTTCTCTAATTCTTGTTTAGTCATAAAGTCTTTCCCTCTCCACAAGTCTGATAGGTAAATGATTCCTTGTTTTAGGAGACTGCTTACAGTATCAACCTTTATACCTAGATCATGAACCCATTTAGACTTGATTTTGGTATATGGTGTTAGATAATGGTCTATGCCCAGTTTCTGCCATACTATATTCCAGTTTTCCCAGAAGTTTTTGTGAAATAGTGAGTTCTTATCCCAAAAACCAGGGTCTGGAGTTTTATCAAACAATACATTACTATAGTCATTGGCTTCTGAATCTCGTGTGCATAATCTATTCCATTGATCCACTCCTCTATTCCTTAACCAGTACCAAGTAGTTTTGATGACTGCTGCTTTATAGTACAGATTGAAATCTGGTAAAGCTAGTCCACCTTCCCTAGCATTTCTTTTCATTAATTCCCTTGATATTCTGGACCGTTTATTCTTCCAAATGAATTTTGTTACTATTTTTTCTAGCTCTATAAAGTAGATTTTTGGTAAATTAATTGGTATGGCACTAAATATATAATTTAATTTAGGTAAAATTGTCATTTTTATTATATTACCTTGACCCAGCCATGAGCAATTGATATTTTTCCAATTAGTTAGATCTGACTTTGTTTGTGTGAAAAGTGTTTTGTAGTTATGATCATACAGGTCCTGGGTAGATTCCCAAATATTTTATAATGTCTGCAGTAACTTTAAATGGGATTTCTCTTTCTATTTCTTGCTGTTGAATTTCATTGGAAATATATAGGAATGCTGAGGATTTATGTGGGTTTATTTTATACCCTGCAACTTTGCCAAATTTATTTATTGTCTCAAGCAGTTTTTTACTTGATTCTCTGAGTATATCATCATATCATCTGCAAAGAGTGATAGCTTGGTCTCTTCTTTGCCTAATTTGATTCCTTTGATTTCTTTTTCTTCTCTAATTGCTACTGCTAACATTTCTAGTACCAGATTGAATAAGAGGGGTGATAGTGGACACCCTTGTTTCACCCCTGATCTTATGGGAAATGCTTCTAGCTTCTCCCCATTACATATAATACTTACTGATGGCTTTAAATAGATGCTACCTATTATTTTAAGGAAGGCTCCATTTATTACTATACTTTCTAATGTTTTTAATAGGAATGGATGTTGTATTTTGTCAAAAGCCTTTTCTGCATCTATTGAGATGATCATGTGGTTTCTGCTAGTTTTATTGTTGATATGATCAATTATACTGATGGTTTTCCTAATATTAAACCATCCTTGCATTCCTGGAATAAATCCTACCTGATCAAAGTGTATTATTCTTGAGATAAGTTGCTGTAGTCTTTTTGCTAGTATTTTATTTAGAATTTTTGCATCTATATTCATGAGGGAGATTGGTCTATAATTTTCTTTCTCTGTTTTCTCTTCCTGATTTAGGTATCAGTACCATATTTGTGTCATAAAAAGAATTTGGTATGACTCCTTCTTCACTAATTTTCCCAAATAGTTTGTAGAGTATTGGAATCAATTGTTCTTTAAATGTTTGATAGAATTCACTAGTGAATCCATCTGGCCCTGGAGATTTTTTCCTAGGGAGCTGACTGATGGCTTGTTCAATTTCTTTTTCTGAGATGGGATTATTTAAGTAATTTACTTCCTCTTCAGTTAATCTGGGCAACTTGTATGTTTGTAAATATTCATCCATTTCCCTAAGATTGTCAAATTTATGTGCATACAAATGGGAAAAATAATTCCTAATTATTGTTTTGATTTCCTCTTCATTGGAGGTAGATTCACCCTTTTCAGTTTTTGATACTCATAATTTGGTTTTCTTCTTTCTTTTTTTTTTTTATCATATTGACTAAGGGTCTATCAATTTTTTTTTCATAAAACCAGCTCTGGGTTTTATTTATTAGTTCAATAGTTTTCTTAATTTCAATTTTATTAATCTCTCCTTTTGTCTTCAATATTTCTAATTTAGTATTTAATTGGGGATTTTGAATTTGTTCTTTTTCTAGGTTTTTTAATTGCATGCCCAATTCGTTGAGCTCCCTTTTCTCTAATTTAATCACGTATGCACTCGGGGATATAAAACTTCCCCTAAGAACTGCCTTTAATGCATCCCACAGATTTTGGTATGTTGTGTCATTATTATCATTCTCTTGAATGAAATTACTGATTGTTTCTATAATTTCTTGTTTGACCCACTCATTCTTTAGGATTAATTTGTTTAATTTCAATTAGTTTTTAGTCTGTCTTTCCCTGGCCCTTTATTGCATATAGTTTTTATTGCATCATGATCTGAGAAGGATGCATGTAATATTTCTGCCTTACTGCATAGAATTGTAAGGTTTTTATGCCCTAGAACATGGTCAATTTTTGAGTATGTGCCATGAACTGCTGAGAAGAAAGTATATTCCTTTTTATCCCCATTCAGTTTTCTCCAGAGATCTATCATACCTATCCTCTCTAAAATCCTGCTCACCTCCTTAACTTCTTTCTTGTTTATTTTGAGGTTGGATTTATCAAGTTCAGATAGGGGGAGATTAAGGTCTCCCACTAGTATAGTTTTGCTATCTATTTCTTCCTCTAATTCCTTTACCTTCACCTCTAGGAATTTGGATGCTACACCACTTGGTGCATATATGTTAAGTAGTGATATTGCTTCATTCTCGATGGTGCCTTTTAACAGGATATAGTTTCCTTCCTTATCTCTTTTAATTAGGTCAATTTTTGCATTTGCTTTATCTGAGATAAGGATTGCTACCCCTGCTTTTTTTTACTTTAGCTGAGGCATGATATATTTTATTCCAAACTTTTACCTTTACCTTGTGTGTATCCCTCTGTTTCAGATGTGTTTCTTGTAAACAGCATATTGTAGGATTATGATTTCTAATCCATTCTGCTATCTGTCTCTGTTTTATGGGAGAGTTCATTCCATTCACATTTACAGTTATGATTGTTATCTGTTTCTTTCCCCCCATCTTATTCCTGCCCCTGTTAATGTTCATATTTTCCCTCCCTTCTCCCTTCCCCCCTTAATAGTTTTCCTTTTGACCACCGCCTCCCTCAGTATTCCCTTTTCGGCCCCCCTCCCTTTTCTTCCCCTTTCCCCTTACTACTTCCCTCCCTACAAACCACTCCTACCCCCCTTTCGTAACCCTTTCCCCCTCCTACTGCCTGTAGGATATTGTTATACTTAATGAAGTATGCTATTTCTTCTTCGCATCAAGAGTGACAGAACAAATCTCATGCGAAGCTCCTCTCCCTCCCCTCTTTCCCTCTAAAATGATACTTTTTGCGTTTCTTCTCCATAGAGTCTTATGCTTAACTGGTTGTTATTCCCTCCTTGTATCAGAACCAATGAGGGAAAAGCTCATATGCTTCCCAACTCCCTCCCTTTTTTTCCTCTGCTATACAGTTTTTATGCCTCTATGAGTGGCATAATATACCCTTTTCCACTTCAACCATTCCCTTTCTTCCATTGCAGTCCCTTTGTAGCCCTTAACAAGATTTTTTAAAAATCGTCATTTTGTGTATTTTATAGTCATACCCTCTACTTGTCTATAACCAGTTTGCTCTTATCAAATAGCAGGGTGTGTGTGTGTGTGTTCTCCTTGTTTACCTTTCTAAGTCACTGTTGCATCTCGTAATTGGAGGTTGAATTTTCCATTGAGTTCTGGCTTTTTTATCAAGAAGGTCTGGAACTCTTATATCATTGAATGACCATCTCTTTGCCTGGAAGAATATGCTCAGTCTCGCTGAGTATGTGATCTTGGTTGTAACCCGAGCTCTTTTGCCTTCCGGAAAATTGTATTCCACTGCCTCCGATCTTTCAATGTAGAGGCTGACAAATCCTGTGCAATCCTCACTGTGGACCCTCGATATTTGAATTGTTTCTTTCTGGCCGCTTGAAGTATTTTCTCTTTTATCTGGTAGTTCTGGAGTTTGGCCACAACATTTCGAGGATTTTTCAGTTTGGGATCTCTTACAGCAGGTGTCCGGTGGATTCTCTCGATTTCTATTTTACCCTCACATTCTAGTATCTCAGGGTAGATTTCCTTAACGACCTCTTGGAGAATGTTGTCCAGGCTCATTTTTTCATCATAATTTTCTGGTAGGCCTGTGATTCTCAGATTATCTCTCCTGGATCTGTTTTCCAGGTCAGTTATTTTTTCTTTGAGGTATTTTACCTCTTTTTCTAATTTTTCATTCTTGTTGTTTTGCTTGGCTAATTCTTCGTTCCTCATAGAGTTATTTATTTCCATTTGGTTAATTCTGGTTTTTAGCAAATCATTTTCCTTGGTTAATTTTTGAAGCTCCTTTTCCATATCATACACTTTTCTTTTTAGAGAGATGTTTTTCTCATTATAATGTTTTTCTAATTCTGCTATTTTCGTTTTGAGAGAATTATTCATTTTGTCTTCTATCTCTCTCATTTTGTTTTCAAAGTTCCTTTTGATCTCATCTAGGAGAGCCTTCTGTGCTTGGGACCCATTCCCTGTTGAAGTTTCAGCTTTGGGTGTGGAGTCCACATTGTTTCCCTCTGAGGATAGTAGGACTCCAGAGTCTTTGTCTTTTTAGTCTGCTTTCTACCCATTTTGAGGCATGGTCCTAGCCACGCCCTTCCGCTAGGATCCCAAGCCTTTACTGTAGAGGGTTTTGCCCTGGGCAAGAGTTACTATGTTTTCAGGGTCAGAGTGGGGGTTTGGAGCAAGTGGGGTTCACTCTGTCATCCTTGTCTTTGGAGGTCCTGTAAGGGGCTTTTTAAAAAAAAATTCTGGGCTATGAAGTGGTAGCCCCAGGAGTGTTTGCTGTCCAGGACAGGGGCCCCTGTATTTGCTTCTTACCTTGCTCTTTCCGGCCCCAGCCCTTTGGTGATAGGCCTGGTAGTGGACCTTGTGGTTGGTGGGAAGACTTGCCCTCTGAGTTGATCAGAACCCTTCCCGGCCTGCGTCTGCCGCACCACGCCTTCCCAGCCTCTTAAAGCAAGTTTCTCTGATAAAGGCTTCATTTCTCAACTATATAGAGAACTAAACCAAATTTGTAAAAATGTGATCCCTACCACACTTGATAAATGGTCAAAGGATATGAAGAAGTATTTTTCAGAAGAAATAAAAGCTACCTATAATATGAAAAAAAAGTTTTAAATCACTATTGATTAGAAAATGCAAATAACTGAGATAACCACCTCATACCTATCAGACTGACTAATGTGACAGAAAAGGAAAATGACCAATGTTGGAGAAAATGTTGGAAAATTGAAACACTAATGCATTGTTGGTAGAGTTGTGAAATGATCCAATTATTCTATTTTTTAAAAATCAAATGCTTTATTAACTTCAAGTTTACATCATTCATTTCCACCAGATTTTAAGTTACAAATTTTCTTCCTGTTTTTCCCCTACCCACCACCCCAAAATAGTGATCCCACTTGATATCCCCTCCTCCAATCTGCTCTCTCCCATATCTTCTCCCATACCCCCTCCAACTTTCCAGTAGGGCACAGTGGATCTCTATGTCCCAGTGCCTGCATATTTTCTTTCCCAATTACATGTAAAACAGTATTAATAATACTATATAACATATACATATATATATATATATTTTAAACATTTGATTTTAAAACTTTGAATTCCAGATTCATTCCCTTCCTCCCTTGTCACCCACCCTTACTGGGAAGATAAGCAATTCAGTATAGGTTGTATATGTGCAGCTATGCAAAACATTTCCATAGTGGATATATTGTAAAAGACTGACTATATTTCCCTCCCTCCTATCCCACCTCCCTCTTGTTCTGTTCTCTACTTTGATCCTGTCCCTTTTCAAAAGTGGATGCTTTCAACTTCTCTCCCCCTCAGCCTGCCCTCCCTTCCATCATCCTCTCTCTCATCCCCTTCCCCCTCTACGCTCCTGTAGGGTAAGATACCCTATTTAATGTGTATGTCATTCCCTCTCTAAGTCAAATTCAATGAGAATAAGGTTGACCCATTCCCTTTTGCCTTCCTGTTCTCTCCCTCCATTGTAACCGTTTTCCCTTGCCTCTTCTATATGAGATAGTTTACCCCATTCTGTCTCTCCCTATCTCCTCTCATTATATTCCTCTCTCACCTCTTAATTTCACCTTTTAAATATCATCCCTTCCTATTAAATTGGTCCTGAGCCCTGTTTACCTTCTCATGCTTCTCTTGCTTCTTGTATCTGAATGTCAAATTTTCTATTCAACTCTGATTTTTTCTTAAATTTTTTTTTTTTGCTTTTTGGAGGACAATTGGGGTGACTTGCCCAAAGTCACATGGCTAGTAAGTGTGTCAAGTGTCTGAGGCTGGATTTCAACTCAGGTCCTCTTGACTCCAGGGCCAGTACTCTATTCACTGCACCACCTAGCCACCCCAAACTCTGTTTTTTTTTTTCATCAAGAATGCCTGAAAGTACTCTATTCCACAGAATGACCATATTTTGCCCTGAAACAGGATACTCAATTTTGCTGGGTAGGTGATTCTTGGTTTTAATCCCAGCTCCTTTGACCTCCATAATATCATATTCTAAGCCCTTTCATCCCTCACTGTAGAAGCTACCAGATCTTGTGTTATCCCTGATTGTGTTTCCACAATATTTAAATTGTTTCTTCCTGGCTGCTTGTAATATTTTTTCCTTGATCTAGGAATTTCGGAACCTGACTATAATATTCCTAGGAGTTTACTTTTGGGGATCTTTTTCAGGAGGTGATCCATGGATTCTTTCAACCTCTATTTTGCCCTCTAGTTCTAAAACACCAGGGCAATTTTCCTTGAGAATTTCTTGAAGGATGATTTATAGGTTCTTTTTTGATCATGGCTTTCAGGTAGTCCAATAATTTTTAAATTATCTCTCCTGGATCTATTTTCCAGGTCAGTGGTTTTCCCAATGAGATATTTCACATTGCCTTCTATTTTTTAATTTGTTTGTATCTGTTTAATAGCATCTTGATTTCTCATAAAATCACTAGCTTCCATTTGCTCCAACCTAATTCTGAAGGAATGATTCTCTTCAGTGAGCCTTTGAGATTCTTTTTCTATCTGGCAAATTTGGCTTTTTAAGGCATTCTTCTCATTGCATTTTTGAGCTTCTTTTGCCATTTTAGTTAGTCTATTTTTTTAAGGTGTTATTTTCTTCAGTCAGGTTGTTGACTCTCATTTCATAATTTTCTTGCATGGTTCTCATTTCTCTTCCCAATTTTTCCTCCACTTCTCTTATTTGGTTTTCAAAATTCTTCTTAAGGTCATCTATGGCCTGTAACCAGCTTGTATTTTTCTTGGAATCTTTTGGTGCAGGAGTTCTGACTTCACTGTCTTCTTCCTGTCCCATGCTTTGATCCTTTTTTGTCCTGAAAATAGGAGTGTAAAGTTGGATTGTTCTGCTTGCTTTGCTTGCTCATGTTGCCACTCAATTACTTGATTTTTGAGCTTTTTGCCACAGTAGGACTCTGCTACCAGACAGGGGAGCTTTGTCCCAACTGCTGGGGTTTTTGCAGCTACTAGAGCTGTTAGTTGGGTGCCCTCTCTGAGCCTCCACATGCTCTGGCAAGCTGGTTACACATCCCGGGACCTCCACCCTAGACCACAATCCAGATCCAAGCAGGTTAAAACAAAAGCGATTACCCCTCAGACTGGTCACTTGGTCCCCCTACAATCTGCAGGCCAGGAGCTGTAGCTGCCATGTGGTGGTGGCTGCACAGCCACGGCGCCTCAGCGGCTTCTCCCTCTAGGGGATAAAGGCAGACTGCACTCCCAAACTACCAAAGTCCACACTGCACTGACTCATCTCTCTTTGTCCTTAGCATCTATGTGTTGATAATTCTGCAAACTGCCACAGCTGCTCGTGATCTTAAGTCCTTCTAGCTGCTGGATGGTGTATCAGCAATGCCATATTCACAATGCCTATAGAGATTACAAATATGCTGATATAATTATCCATCACAAAATACGTCAGGTTTGCCATTTGGGGAAATAAACTAGAAAATTTATTAAGATACCAAAAGACTGAGTCCCAAAACCAGAAAGTGAAAGCCATCAGAGTAGTTATGATATTGGCACAGGTAGATAAAGTAGAAAGCACCCACATTTTCAAGCCTTTAAAACAGAACAGGCTACCTCAGGCAAAGGTCCTCCTCTCCCCACTCACAGCAACCACCCAGCGCCCTGGAAGCGGGCTCCCAGCAGCTCCGGCCCCTGGCAGTCCTCAGCAGGAGTCCTTAGCAGAAAGTCCTTAGCAGTCCTAACTCAAAAAGGGCTTCGCGCTGCCACTGCCTCTGCTGCTGCCGCCACCGCCAGCCACCGCAGGAACGCTAGCTTGGCTTCCGCTTCCTCTTGCTCCTCCCCTTCCTGCTACGTCAGCAAGTCCAATGGGGCATGGAAGATCTTTAAATCCCATAACCCTTACATTCGGCCCCAAGATCTTTCACGTCCCTTACTTGACAAAAATACAGTAGGAATAACTGGTGTCAACAAAATTTCACAACAATATAACAAGAATAGCACACAATAAACACAGAAAACCATATTTTAGGGTGGCAAACATGACATATTTTGTAATGGATAATTATATCAGCATATTTGTAATCTCTATAGGCATTGTGAATATGGCATTGCTGATACATTTGGCGACCAGGATGGGATCACAAAATGTCAGGCCTCTATTTGGAAGCAGTGGGGCTTTAGAGGGAGAAATGGCTATTCCAGGATGGGAGGATTTGCCTTATTCCTCTCTAGCCAGAGAATGGGCTAAAAGCACAGGGCCCTGTGAAAACTGGGAACCAAGGCTAAAAGAGGGAGAACCTGGAGATTTGGAAAGATGTTTGAAAGCAATACCCATAGAACCAGGCAAAGAACTGGCAGGAGTGTGCAGGAGAGGCTGGGTGCTGCTAACAAGTTATCGCCTTATGTGTAAAAGTAGGGATAAGCTGCTGAAGGAAAGAGCTAGGATGGCTAGGGAGTCAGCTGGTTTGCCTGAGGATTCTTCTGTGTCACAGTACTCAGAAGAGCAAACTGGAGGGACCCATGTGGTCCAGGAGCAAGCTAGTGTTCATGTAGCTAAAAGGAAGCAAAAAACTAGCAGAAGGAATGTGCATGCAGCTTTTGTACAGGCTGGGCAGAGTTGCCCTGACAGCTTCCAGGAGAATGTGTGTGAGGAGAATGGAACAAGGTTATATGAGGAGTCTCCTAATGTAGAAGCTCTCCCCATACGAACAAGAAGGCAGGAGAACCACCGAGGCAAAACAGAGTCCAGGGAGATAACTGAGGATTTCACTCAACAGGAGATCACTGATATATTGAGTAGATTTACCCAAAGAATGGGGGAGTCTTTAGTGTCTTGGATAGTAAGAATCACTGATGAAGGCGCAGGAGGAATAACACTGGACAATGAGGACTGTTTAAAATTCATAAGTATCAGTCAGAATCCTTTTGTACACCAGGCTTTTAGGGATCACCATATGCAAGGAGGAAATAACAAAACGAATCTTCTAGCTTTAGCTGCAGAAGGTTGCAAAAAGCAATATCCAACTGAATCTATGTGGCCTAGGGGAGACAGACCCTGGTACTCACTTAGAGACTGTATGAGAAAACTAAAGGAGGAGGTAATGAAAACTGCTATCCTGATTGGAGATGCAAATGCATATTATGATACCCCCCTAGGAATTCCTCATAGAAATATCATAGTGAAGACGGCTCCTCCTGCATATAAGCACCTAATTCTGACTCTTTTAATTGGAGAAATAGGGCACCTTCTTTCAGAGGTGCTGGATAAGATTTCACAATTAAGTGATTTAGGGGAATGGGAAAAAGACAAATTGCCTCGAGAGAGAAGAGTAAACAGCCAGAGGATTCAGAGACAAAATAGACCCATAAGAAGGGAACTGTTCACTGCTCTATTAAGAGCTGGGGTGGACTTTAGAAGAATAGATGGTATTCCAACTGAAGAGCTGCATAAGCTGTACCAAGAAAAGGTACTTAGCATTAGAATGAACAGGGAAGCAGGAACCACCCCCGCAGGTATTTCTGAATCTGAATCTTTGTATCCAAGTTTGCCCCACCTTCAGGGGGAATAGGAGATAGGCCAAGCCCCAGCCCAGATAAAAGAAATATGCAGAAGAGATTGCAGACCCCATATTGGTTTAACAATATATTGGAAGAATGGATCAACTACTGTGACTAGGGAACTGATTGATACTGGGGCTGAGGCCACACTTATCTATGGAAACCCTGATAAGTTTAAACATGGAACTCCTATTACCATCACAGGTCTAGGAGACACTGAAATATCAGCCAGACAGGTTAAAATAACAATGAAAATTGGGCAGTTACCTAAGAAGGAATATACTGTGGTTGTTGTACCCATTCCTGAATACATCATTGGAATAGATGTATTGAGAGGCATGACTCTGAATTTACCTGAAGGAAGATACCAATTTGACATGAGGAAGATAGGAATTAATACAGTTTTAGTAGGAAAACTAAAAATGGACCCAATCACTTTACCTGAACCTTCTGAAGTAATTACTTTAAAACAGTATCGTGTGCCAGGTGGGAAAGATGAAATTACCACTACTATAAAGGAATATGTTGAAGCAGGAGTGTTAGTCCCTACAACCACAAGATGGAATAATCCTGTCTGGTCAGTAAGAAAATCAGATGGGACGTGGAGAATGACTGTGGATTATAGACAGTTGAATAAGGTGACTCCTTCTTTGTATGCTGCTGTTCCAGATACCATCACCTTAATAGAAAGGATCCAGAAATATGATGGGACTTGGTATGCAGTTATTGACTTGGCAAATGCCTTCTTCACCATCCCAATAGACTCTAAACAATGGGACCACTTCGCTTTCACTTGGCAGGGTAGACAATATACTTTTACTCGCTTGCCACAAGGGTACATACATAGCCCCACTATTTGTCACAGGATTGTGGCTGAACAGTTGGATGAATTAAAGCTACCTGGTGTACAGCTTACCCACTACATTGATGATATCATGATACAGGGAAAAGATGCGAAAGTAGTGTAAAGGAGTTTGACCCTTCTAATTGAGCATATGAAAAGTAAAGGGTGG
>NW_027186343.1:739838-742987 GCF_028583685.1 Petaurus breviceps papuanus | reverse complement strand
CTAAACAATGGGACCACTTCGCTTTCACTTGGCAGGGTAGACAATATACTTTTACTCGCTTGCCACAAGGGTACATACATAGCCCCACTATTTGTCACAGGATTGTGGCTGAACAGTTGGATGAATTAAAGCTACCTGGTGTACAGCTTACCCACTACATTGATGATATCATGATACAGGGAAAAGATGCGAAAGTAGTGGAAAGGAGTTTGACCCTTCTAATTGAGCATATGAAAAGTAAAGGGTGGGAAATTAACCCTGCAAAGGTTCAAGGACCAGCTCAGAATGTGAAGTTTTTGGGTATACAATGGAACAAGGGGCTAAGGGAGATTCTTCCTCAAGCCCGACAAAAGATTCAGGATTTTCCTACCCCTACCAATAAGAAGGAGGCCCAAAAGTTCATAGGATTGTTTGGATACTGGAGGCACCACATTCCACATTTGGGACAGATTTTAAAACCTTTATATAGAGTCACACGGAAGAAATATGAATTCGATTGGGGACTTGACCAGAGTAAAGCTTTTGAAGAAGCCAAGGCTGCCATACAATTGGCCCTAGATTTGTGGCCCATGCAAAATGGTCCAGTGGAATTGCAAGTGACTGTACAAGATGATTATGCAAACTGGAGCTTATGGCAAAAACAACAAAGCCGAAATGTACCTTTGGGATTTTGGTGTAGGAAACTCCCTTCATCTGGAGTCCAGTATACACCTTTTGAAAAGCAGTTGTTAGCTGCATATTGGGCTTTGGTGGAGACTGAACAACTGACTGTGGGCCATGAAGTGATATTAAGACCTGGAATCCCAATTATGACCTGGGTAATGAGTACCCCAGCTTCTCACAGAATTGGACATGCCCAAGAGGCTAGTATAATCAAATGGAAGTGGTATATTCAAAATAGAGCGAAAACAGGCAAAAGCGGAGTCTCTGCTCTGCATGAATCTATAGCAAACATAGAAATTGAGAGGAATGACACACCCCCTGAGCCAAAGCAACAGTTGGTACAGTCCACTGTAAAATGGAATGAGGGATATGATGTATTAACTGAGGAACAAAAGAGACATGCATGGTTTACTGATGGGACAGCAAAATATTTGGGGCAAAAAAGACATTGGAAAGCAGTGGCCTATAACCCATGTACTAGAAGGACTTTGGAAAGTACTGGGATAGGTGCAAGTAGCCAATATGCTGAACTTATGGCAGTATATCAAGCCATCAAAATAGAACAAGGAGGACAGTGTCATATATTCACTGATTCATGGGCGGTAGCTAATGGGTTAGCTACATGGATGCCCATGTGGAAAAATGAAAATTGGGAAATTCATGGTAAACAAGTCTGGGGCAAAGAATTATGGGAAGATATCTGGAACATGTCTTTGGTCACTGACTTGTCAGTTTTTCATGTAGATGCTCACGTGACCCCCACCACACCAGAACGTGAGTACAATGCTCATGCTGATCGACTGGCAAAGATTGCTACTGAACGTATTGTTCCTACTTTGACAACAACTGATGATCCGGTATTAGCAAAATGGGTCCACCAAACGGCAGGCCATTTGGGGGTCCAGGCCACACACCAGTGGGCACAAGATCGAGGTATTAGTATCTCTCATTCACTGTTAAAACAGATAGCAGAAGAATGTCATATATGTCAATTGGAAAAGGAGCGAACTGTTCCTCGGGTAGTAACTGGAGAGATAGCAAGAGGAAAAGTCCCAGCCCAAATCTGGCAAATAGATTATATTGGTCCACTACCACTGGATAAAGGATGCAGATTTATATGTACTTGTGTTGATACCTATTCAGGTGTACTAGTAGCTTGTCCTTATAAGAATGCAACCCAGAAAAACACTTGTAAAACCCTAGATCTCATAAGTCTATATTATGGAACCCCAATGCAGATTCAAAGTGACAATGGGTCACATTTCAAAGGCAATGAAATGAAGAAGTATTGTATACTAAACAATATAGAATGGATATATCATATTCCATATTATCCAGAAGCATCTGGGTTAATTGAAAGAATGAATGGATTACTGAAAGAACAGTTGAGGAAGTTAAGTTCCAATAATTCATATCAACATTGGAAGGATAATTTGTTCATGGCTTTGCGTAATTTGAATAATAGACCATTGGGAGGAAGTACACCTCTAGCCAGAATGATGACCCCCAATCTGCAAATTAGAAAACAACAAACACACAAGATCCCAAATATTGAGTATTGGACCTTGAGGCCAGATGTCCCAGCACCGTACCCAGGACCACCTGGTTCGGGGGGGTATGATTTACATTGTTTAGAGGACTTTTGGTTGGACAGGAAAGAAGTAAGAAAAATTTCCACTGGGATATGCATAAGAATCCCTAAAAATCACTTTGGACAGATTTTACCCAAATCAGGATTAGCAGCTCAAGGAATACATGTATTGGTTGGAGTAATAGATTCTAATTATCAAGGAGAAATTGTTGTAACATTCCAGAATTTAGGTGAAGGGCCCATACAGATTCAGAAGAATAATAGGATAGTTCAAGTGATTATCGTTCCTTGTAAAACAATGCCACTTGTAAAAACTGACCCTCCTTCCAAAATAACTGTCACAGGAACTGAAGGATTTGGTTCTACTGATAGAATAAAATCAGGAGCTAAAGTATGGGTAAAACGGAAGCCAGATGATGTTCCAAAGGCTGCAGAGATTATAGCATATGGGAAGGATAACACTGTAACTATTGTTTATTCTGGAGAAGATGATTACAAAATTGTACCCTTAAGTCATTTATTCTACCGTGAGTGAGGCTACAATAGTCTGGTTATTGTCTCTTTGCTTCTTCTTGATTTTTTGTTTGTTCACCTTGTTTGTTAGATTTGTTTCCATAGGCTTGGTACCCTCCATCTGTAGATGCCTGATAGCTTAAGCTGGATGTCACCCCCTGTCTGCAACTGTGATGTGTCACCCTTGGACCTGGCATCAAGCATATTAAGAACTGACCTCTCAAATGGGACCCCTAAGGACAGGGACAGCTCTACATCCGATTTCAGCAGCAAGTAGCCATAGAAGAAGAGATCTTCACCCCTTACCACAAGATTTTGGGGCCCCATTTGTTCGGGGTGGGGGGAATGATGGGGAGCTTGTGCTCAAGCCCCACCCTAAAAT
>NW_027186343.1:662253-734838 GCF_028583685.1 Petaurus breviceps papuanus | reverse complement strand
ATGGCAACCGCCGCCAACTGCCAACCGCAGGACCGTTAGCTCGGCTTTTCACTTTCTCTTGCTCTGCTATGTCAGCACGTCCATGGGGCATGGGAGATCTTTAAATCCCATAACCCTTACAGATGGTTGTGGTTGTCCTGAGCCTAAAACCTCAGGCTAGTGTGGGGCTGGGCTCAGCTCCCAGAGCACTGCACTGGCCCCTTCCTGCCAGCCTGCTGGACTATCTTCAGCAGGAGGTTAACTTCTCTCTCTCCTTTTGTGGGTTCTGTAGCTCCAAAGTTTGTTTAGAGTAATTTTTTACATGATTTGGAGGAGGTGGAAGCTGTTTCTACTGTGCCATCTTGACTCCTCCCCCTCTCCTTTATATTCTTTAGACCATGATTTTGGGGCAGCTAGGTGGCACAGTGAATAGAGCACTGGCCCTGGAGTCAGGAGGACCTGAGTTCAAATATGGCCTCAGATACTTAACTAACTGTGTGACCTTGGGCAAGTCACTTAATCCCAATTGTCCTGCCCTCCTCTCTAAAAACAAAAAAATAAACCATCATTTGTTCATTCATTTTCCCCAAACAGGCACCATCCTTGTCTCTAGTTCTTTTTAGCAACAAAAAGCAGTAACTATGCTTTTGTGCTGCATGTATGGGTCTTTTTCCTTGCTGATGTCTTTAATTTATAGACCTAAAAGGAGCTTATCAACAGGATATATAGTTGAAATCCTTTGAGAGCAGATTTCCAAATTATTTTACTACATGACATCCCTCCATTTTAATGCTGTATCTTTATTTCAAGGGGTTTCTTATACAAAAAAAAAGGCTGTCAGGTTCTGCTTTCTAATGGATTCTTCTACCCTCCTTTTCAGTAGGTGAAATCATCCCATTAATATTTTTGACAATTAATTATCTCCATCATATCCTCTAATAATCTTTCTTCTTTTCACCTCTGTATCACTAGAAAGAAGACACAGGTGAGGGAATGAGATCAACAGTAGTAACCTATAACTGAAATGGCATGATTCCCACTCCTCAATTTACCTTGTCTTCCATCTTAGTCCCAGATGACTTGTTATAACACTATTTTTTTTTTAAGCAATCGGGGTTAAGCAACTTGCTCAAGGTTACATGGCCAGTTATTATTTCTGGGTGTGGTGCTGAGTATCTGAGCCCGGATTTGATCCAGGTCATCACGACACTGGAGCCAGTGCTCTCACTCGCTGAGCCACCTGGCCGCCCCGTTATAACACTATCTTAACAGTCTTTTATGTTTTTAATTTTCTCTATTTGGTAGTCAGAATTAGGTTGGTGGAATTCTGAAATGGTCCAACTATTCTGGAAGACAATACCCAAAGGGCAAGAAAACTATACATACCCTTTAACCCAGCACTACTGCTACTATGTCAGTATACCAAAGATATCAAAGAAAAAGGAAATGGACCCATATGTACAAAAATATTTATAGTAGCTCTTTCTGTGGTTACAAGAAAAAAATAGAAATTGAGAAAATATCCATCAATTAGGGAATTGGTGAACAAGTAATGTCATGACTGTGGAATGCTATTGTGTTGTAAGAAAGAGTACGGT
This sequence comes from Petaurus breviceps papuanus, assembly GCF_028583685.1. Classification (NCBI taxonomy): domain Eukaryota; kingdom Metazoa; phylum Chordata; class Mammalia; order Diprotodontia; family Petauridae; genus Petaurus; species Petaurus breviceps. The sequence continues at coordinate 733,261 of NW_027186343.1, read as the reverse complement.
TTCAGAAAACCCAGAGAAGACATGAACTGACGTAGAGCGAAGTGGGCAGAACCAGAACACTGTATGCAGTAACATCAATATACTGCTAGTTAATTTAAGGAATTTTGAAATGGAGGTGGGAATTCCTGGTTCTTTGGGTACTCCCAGGAAAGATCACACTGACATTGGGGAATAATGCTTCAATTACACTTTAATAAGGCACAAAGGGTGGAGGCAGTACTGAAACAGATGGTATGGAAATATAGATGGGGGAGTGGAGGATTAAGGAAAGTCAGAGAGAAATTGTAGAATGGAGAATATATCAAACGTTATGTCAAAATGACCAACAGAATCCATTTTTATCCAAAATATGTAATGGACACCATTATGTACTAAAAGCTATTGCTGATGTGATAGGTGAGTATTAAAAGAATACAAAGTTTTCAAAAGTACAGATAACTATGAATGACACATGAAAACACATTCCAAAGCACCAACAAGCAAAAATCATATCAAAATCATTTTGCCATTTTTTATCATGCTTTCAAGGTTGGTGAAAATGACAAAAAAGGGAACAATTAATATTTGATTGTTTTTAATTTTGAAATTCACAAACATCAAATAGAAGAAGCATTTTATATACACCCTAAAATAGAAAAAAAGATTACACATGAAGCAAGTTCTAATATAGAGAGCTGGATTTTCTTGAGCAATTAAAAAATTCAACTGGACACTTTCAAAACTATCCTCATTCCTTCTGGACTTCCTCCTAGTCTGTTCTATGTTTGGTGTGAAGGCTCCCAAGCCCTTTTCAGGTCTGCTCATCTACCTTTGGTGTCCAAGAAACTGTAGCTGTGGCCAGATAGTGGTAAATCCATTTTGGCAGACAGGCTAAAGTAGGTTGAGGTTAACTGATTGGCCTCAAACCCATCGGTAAGTTAGGGGAATGTCTACCTCAAACATGTGAAGACTTTCCCCAATAGCCTGAGTGGACAAGAACAATTTGTTCCAAAGGTCACAAAGTGGCTAAAACAAGTCCTATGGAGTGAGTAAAGCTTGGTCAGACAGAGAAGATGCCATCGTCATCCACTACCTCCCAGATGACCGTCACTAGTCCTGACTTGGATTTTGATGACTGAAAGAGTGAGGCTGATTTTGTGTAACTCTGACTCACTTAAATCCAATTCACATAGAAGTTATCACTCGGTGATATTATTGGTCCTCTTCAAAAATGAAGGATGAACAACAATTTTAAAAATCCATAAATTTCTTTTCCTTTTTTTTTGAAGTGGGGGAAGGGTAATCCTATTCCTTATCTTCATCACTGCCATCCTCACCTACCCAAAATTGAAAAAAAAATAGGAAAGTAGTCAACTTTAATAAATTCCAATGTGTTAAAATATACTTTAATCTACATCTTATATTCATCACCTCTCATTCAGGAGGCAGGTAGTGCAGATCTTGATAAATTATCTGCAATAGTGCTTGATTATTCCTATGATCTGAGATGTCACATCTTTCAAACTTATTGGCCTTCACTGTTATCAATTAGTCCCTTGATTCTACTCACTGCACACTGCTTTAGTTCATATAACTCTTCCCAGATTTCATTGACATTGCTTGTTTCATGGTATTGGTATATTGTGTTCTGTTCCATTCGTACACCAAAATTTATTCAGTCATTGCCCTATTGTAGGGCACCATGCCTTAGTTTCCAGTCCTTTGCCACAACAAAGGGAGCTGTTAAATTTTTGTACACTTGAGTCCTCTTTAAGAGAAAATGCCATCTAGTGGTATCACTAGCTCAAAGGATATGTACAAATTTAGTGACTTTTTCAGCTTCACCAACAGTAAATTAATTCACGTACCTCTTTTCCCAGTCCTTCCAACATAGGTTTTCTTATCATCTTTACCAAGTGCATGGGTGTGAGGTGGAACTTGAGAGTTGATTTAGTTGCATTTGTCTAGTTGTTTGTGATGTGGAACTCCATTAACTTTTATTTTAAAATTAACAAATATTTTCTGTCCCTTACACCTGATCTTCCTTAGGTGAAAAGGAAAAAAAGAAAATACAAAATTTTTGTACCAAATAGCCAATCAACAAAAATGTCCCCAATATTTGACTCTCGTTTTCTTATCATTGTTATCACTTAGAATTTTTCTAATTAGTGTTCTGCATCGGGGATTATGGATGTGGAACATATTTCTCATTTACGATTGTTTGTAGTTTGCATTTCTTCTTCTGAAGATTACCTAGTCATACTTTTTGACATTGTTCTATGATGTCCATTCTTTATGTACCTGAATATGTTTCTGTTCTGTATATAACATGGATATGAAGGTTTTATTCAGGAGACTTTCGGAAAAGGTTTTTTTCCAAGTTAGCAACTCCATTTACATTTTAGATTCGTTTTTTTTACTGTAATGAAAAGTGCCCATTTTATTTCCTGTGATCCTTTCTGTCCCTTGTTGAGTGGTGAACTCATCCCCTATCCAAAACTAAAATGTGCATCTTCATGTTTCTGATATGGTTCTTCCATTATGTTTGAGGGAGTCTTTTATATCTGAGTCATGTAGCTTTTGGAGCTAATCTTGATATAGTATAAGATGTTGGCTTATACCTAGTTTCTGCCAGATTTCCAATTTTTCTAGCATTTTGCAGTGATTAGTAACAGTCTTTAGATTTATTGAACCCAGGGTTATTATATTCCATTTTTTGGTGTGTGTATATTATGTACCTTATTCATTCAATTTCTCGATTGTTTTTAAGTTGTTCCCCAGAAAAAGGGCTAGAGAGCATTGGAGGCAGAATTTGAATCCATTTTTCTGATTCTAAACCCAGTGCTCTCTCTGTTATAAGTGCTTTCCTCTACCCTGTTCTAAATATGAATTTAAAAAGTGACTAAACTGTCCACTTTAGTATGCTAACTCCACTATGAGACTTTTAGTCTATGAAATAATAACTAGCTTTTCCCTTGTAATTTAGTATTTGCAAAGCTTTTTCCTGAGTATCAGCTCATTTATTCCTCATATCAAAGCTAGGAGGGGAAAATCAGGGAGGAATAGATTAAGTGACTTGGCCAAGGTCACATAACTACTAAGTATTGAAGACTGAATTTGAGCTTATGTCTTGTGGCTCTAGGCAAAGCAAACTATCCACTGTGCCACCTTGTTGATTAAAGAAATCATTATAGAAATAAATGTCCAAAAGATATAAAAATATTTATACCATGGCACTTAGTGTCACCAAAAGAACAGAAAACAAAGTGAGTAATAATCAATTAGTAAATAGCTAAATTATGGCATATGGGTGTTATAGAGTATTATTAAAGAATGACAAACATTAGGATTTCAAAGAAAAAGTTCTTTATATTTATAGGACTTTTTCAACAGCATGAAATATGGAATAAATAGCAAAGTCTATGGACCCATAAGTTTTATCTCCACCATGATTTCTCCAGTATATAATCAAGTATGAGCTTCATATAAAGACTGACATTGAGAAAAGGCATTGCTTTTATAAGCTTTCCCATATGAATATTCTGATGTCTAGTCATCTACCTCTACCAGAAGAAATCATGTCTCCACTGAGGAAATTTGTAAGGCATTTCTCCACTACAAATCCTCTGATATAAAGTAACAGATGATCTCTGGCTGAAGGCCTTCCCCCATTGAGTCCACAAAGGGCATCTCTCCAGAATGAATTTTCTGATGTTCAACAAGCTCTACACTCCATTTGAAAGTCTTTCCTCATTTATTACAGTGATAATATTTCTATCTAAAAGGAGTTCTCTGATGAGAAGGGATGACTGTTACTTGAAGATTTTTCATACTGATTATGATTAAGATTTTCATAATATTAATAAGATAATCATAATAATAATCATAAGGTTAATTATGATTATAATTAAGATTTCTCTCCAGTGTGGATTTTCTGATGTTGAACAAGAGAGACCCTCTACCTGAAAATCTTTCCACACTGATTATAAGATTTTTCTGCAGCGTGACTTCTCTGATGTACAGCAAGACTGGAATTGTCAGAAAACCTTTCCACTTTGATTACATTCTTACGGTTTCTCTCATGTGGATTATCAGATGGTTAGAAAATCAGGCCCTATCCAAGCATGCCATTCCACATTGATTACAATCTTATGTTTTCTCTCCTGTGTGGATTCTCTGATGAAGATAGAGACTAGAGCTCTGTCTAAAAGTCTTTCCACACTGAGCACATTTATAAGGTTTCTCTCCAGTGTGAATTCTCTGATGTTCATTAATACTGGATCTTGTTCTGAACGTCTTTACACAATGATTACATTCATAAGGTTTTTCTCCAGTGTGGATTCTCTGATGTGTCAAAAGATGGGCCTTCTGAGTGAACGCCTTTCCACATTGATTACATTCATATGGCTTCTCTCCAGTGTGGATTCTGTGATGTACAGCTAGACTGGAGTTGTGTCGGAAAGCCTTTCCACACTGATTACATTTGTAAGGTTTCTCTCCAGTATGAATTCTCAGATGGTTAGCAAGATGTGGTTTATCTGCTAAAGCCTTTCCACATTGATTACATTTATAAGGTTTCTCTCCAGTGTGGATTCTCAGATGGTTAGCAAGAGTGGACTTTTTGGTAAAAGTCTTTCCACATTGATTGCATTCATAAATTTTCTCTCCAGTGTGTATTCTCTGATGTACAACAAGATTAGAGTTTTCTCGGAAGGCTTTTCCACACTGGTTACATTTATAAGGTTTCTCTCCAGTGTGAATTCTCTGATGTTTAAAAAGACTGGCATACTGTGTGAAGTTTTTTCCACATTCATTACATTTATAAGGTTTCTCTCCAGTGTGGATTCTCAGATGTATAGCAAGACTGCAGTTTTCTCGGAAAGCCTTTCCACATTTATTACATTCATAAGGTTTCTCTCCAGTGTGGATTCTTTGATGTTGAGTCAGTTTGGAATTCTGTGTGAATGCCTTTCCACACTGATTACACTTATAAGGTTTTGCTGCAGTGTGAATTTTATGACGATCAATGAACTTTGAGTTCTGTCTAAAGGTTTTCTCACCTTCATTACATACATACAGCATTTCTCGAGTGTAACTTTTTCTATGTCTAATGAGGTCAAAGGTCATTTCCCGTTGAAAATCTTGATATATTTGCATTCGAGAAGGCTTTGCATAAGACTGAATAAGCCCAATCTTTTGAGTTAAGCATTCCCTATCTTCACTGTACTGAAAATAGTCATTCTCTAAAGTAATTTTCTTACACTGAACTGGAACTGAATGTTGTCTGAAACCCTTTGCATTTTTATCAAATTCATAGTTACCATTTTGATTTTTCTCTCTCTTGATATCAGAATCACAAATTTCTCTCAAATCGAAGTCACTCACGAATCTTTGGTGATAAGATTCTTCCACAGAGATTAGTCTTGCATTTGTCTTCTTCATGTCAAACCTGGTCTCTGCATCTGAAGGAAACAAATACAGTGTGATGATTAAAAAGACTGAAGAGACAGAATTTCTGGGTATTTTAATAACTTTATTAATAAGGCCAACATTATAATAAAAGGACGGTCATTCAGCCATGTCTGTTAGACCAAAGACCCCTAATGGTGGTGGGGTCATAGTTTATATGCCCTTAAAAGAGGAGGTGTTCCTGAGGAATGCCTAATCATTTCTGGTTGGTTAATCTAATGGGAAGTGGATTATCCTGAATGATTTAAGTCACTCAAATCTTGGTCAAAGAGACATCAATTTCTGTATCACTTGTCTTTATAACAGACAGTTTCCCAGGACCTAAGCAAACACAATGGGCAGGAATACAACCATTAGCCAAAATTTAGAATTTCTTTTACTGTCAGATTACATTTTGGCCTGGGTAAATCTTTAAGAGAGATTCCCCACACTGGTTGATTTCTTGATGAGAAAACAAAAAAGGGGGAAAACCCTGGTCTAATACAATAATTACCTATTAAATATATTAACTTCTCACAGTAGTTACACACACACACACACAAAATTTCTCTTCCCAAAATTGGAAGAAAGTAAACTGACTTATATTCTATCTCCCCAGTCAAAAAGAAAAATTTTCAAACTTAATGTGCAGTCAGTCAATTGAAAATTACATTGGCACACACTTGCAGGATATTTTAAGAACAACTTCACAAACAATAACACTGGATGCTCACAACAAACCCGTAACACAGGCAAAATTGGGATTTTCATTACACTTTACAACTCCAATCATGAACTGAGCATAACAAAGTCATATGACCAACATCCCTACAGTTGAGCTTTCAACGCTGAGACTAAATGTGCTTCCTCTAGCACTAAATGACCTTTCCCCATTTCACTTTGCATCTTTCATTCAAATGCTTTCTTTATGTGACTCTTTTTAATTTGCTGTGCTCAGGTAAATTTTCTACTTTTCTATACTGACTAGTTTTGATGAACTATGCCTTGGCCATCCTTTGTAAATTTCCAATGCTGAGTTGAGAATTAGGTCTATGCCTTTCACTTGTCACCTATAAATTTTCAGTTATGTTCAACATTTCTTATGTACTATTAATATCCACAGATATGCCATTTGCTACATGTACACTAAAAATCGATACTATTTCATTATCTACCATGTCTTTGAGCATGTTGAAATTTCTCTGCTAATCCTTTTTAACTGCCAATTCTAATTTTTTTTTTTTTGCCTTTTGGAGGGCAACTGGGGTTAAGTAACTTGCCCAAGGTTACATGGTTAGTTTTTTGTGTGTGTGTGGTAAGTGTCTGGGGCCAGAACTAAACTCGGGTCCTCCTGACTGTGGGGCCGGCGCTCTACTCACTGTGCTACCTAGCCGCCCCAATTCTATTTTTTTTTAATTCACTGAAGGCATAAGATTGTTATCACACATGACTTTGAAAAGGATAACTATTATTAATTTTTTTTAATTTATCTTTAAATATCTGCATTCCCTAAATAAAAAAGAAAACCAGAGCCCCAGTAACAAACACAATGAAAAGAAATCTGTTCATTTCCCATGTACAAAAATATCATATATCATTCTGTATCTTCAGATCATCATCTTTCTTTCAGGAAGAAGACAGCATGATTCACTATTAGTCCTCTAGCAGCATTTCCTATTTAGTGCTTCATAATCACACTGGGAGTTCTAAGGGAGTTGAACTAAAAATTCTTTACTGGCATCTTAAGCAATAAACACACAATTTTGTTACAAATATATTTTTTGCTTTCAGACAATAAGGATGAACTTGTTTCAAACATAATAGGTTTCTTTATGCAGTGATTCCAAAACATCATACACACATATATCAGGCATACAATGATTTTGTTGTTCATACAGTGATTACATCAAACTCTGACTAAGCAAAATATATTCTGTCCCTCTGTCCCTTAACCCTTCATCAAATTGTTTCTAAACCGCCAGAAAGGTTTGACATTCATGTGCAAATCAATTCCCAATGGACAGTTACAGGTCTGCAGAGGCCCCCATATGCCTTCTGCTACAGAATAGTTCCCTCATCCCAGGGTTACCTAGTAACTGCATCCCATTTGGGGCTGTAATCATTAGATCAAGATGTTTTAAGTCACAGTGTTATTGTGCTGCAAATGACAGGTTCTTTGAAAAACAAGCTCACAAGGCAGGGGCATCATAAGACACCCTGAAACCACCAGGGACTACCATGACCATTCTGCAACCTCTTATTGCAGTATTGAGGCTATTCTAAAATTTGAATTTATCTTCTGCTAAGGTTGCTATTCTTCTACTGGGCAGATTTTCAGAGGATGTGGTTGGCACCACGGGTCAGTCTTTCTGTAGAGTTTCTGTGAGAATATAGACAATGTGCCACTGGTAGAAAGAAGAAATTTATGTATGAATATTTTCCTTACAAATATCGTTTCATATTGTGGTTATAAACCAAAATTCATAAGGGACAGAGAGCTGGGCCTAGTCAGGAAGAACTCAGATACTTACTAGCACTGTGACCCTAAGCAAGTCGCCTAGCCTATTCTTGCCTGTTTCTTCAGTTGTATGACATGGATAATCAGAAAGTCTGTCTCACAGAAGTGTGGTGAGGATCAAATGAGACAATATCTCTAAAGTACTCAGCCCAGTGCCTGGCACAGGGGAGGCACTGTATCGGTGCTATTTACAGTGTCATTTTGGCTACTGTTTTTGTTACATCAATTAGATGCAGAACTACTTTGAAGATTGTTTGTTGGTTACTGAGTCGAATATTACCAACCTTTCTTCAAAGAAAAAAAATCCAATTTTGAAATGAATTTCACTTATTATATTACATTTAGCACCAAGTTATAACTTTTTTGATAAAAAAATCTATTCATAAAGTCTGTAAAAAAATTTTTAAATTGAAGTCTTACAGATAACAAGCAGGAAGTCTTAACTGTATTTTTAAAAGTAATTCTTGCAGAAAGTCCCACACAAATTTTCCCATAATTATGTTATGAATACATTATAATATACAACTATTTTTATGATTTAAATATAACAAAATATTATTTTATAGCAATACATTGTAACAAAAGTATGGCAAAAGTGGACCAGATCATTATTTTAGGAATTAAACCCATTAATGATTATGAATATGAGTAGTAGTTTAAATGACTGGGAAGCTGCAGAACACACGTTATTGGTTGGGTTTTTTTTTTTTTTTTTGCTTTTTGGAATGGGGAAGGCAGGGCAATTGGGGTTAAGTGATTTGCCTAAGGTCACATGGCTAGTAAATGTCAAGTGTCTGGGGCCATATTTGAACTCGGGTCCGCCTGACTCCAGGGCCAGTGCTCTATTCACTGCACCACCTAGCACAACCCCTTCCCCCCGCCCCCAACATGTTATTGTTGAAAGAGAGTCTAAGAAAAAAAGATTTTGAGAACCACTACTTAGGAGTCATGGTTGTTCATTGCACTGATCAATGTAGCTACAGTATAAATTATTCTGCTGCTTCTATTTACTTATCTATCTGTTCTGACAATTCTTCTCTGGTTTCTCTGAAAATGTGCCTTTTCACCATTTCTTAAAGTTCAGCAATCTTCTATATTCTATATTCAGCAATCTATATTCTTAGAGCATTTGGTCAGTCATTTCCTAGTATATGGATACCAACTTTGTTTCCAGTTCTTTGAAACAAGAAAAAAAAATCAGCCATAAATTTGTGCTGTGTCTATAGGTCTTTTCCCTCTTTCTTTAATCCCTTTAATCGTTAGGTCAACTAGTGGTTATTGCTGTGTCAAAGGACATTCAAGTTTGTGAAACTGGAGGCAGAGTTCCAAACTCTATTACAGAATGACACACCTTTATTTTAATGCTGTGTGAATCTTTGTTTCAAGGATGTTTCTTATACACAGTGTTGTCTGGTTTGGCTTCCTAATGCATTGTCTTAACTGCCTCCATTATTATGAGTGAATTGATGCCATGCATATTTAGTTATGATAATTATTATATTTTTGATACATAATATTGATTATTATAATTATTATATTTTATAATAATTTATGATTTATATGATTTTATTTATATATTTATAAATATTTATAATTATTTATGATAATTATTATATTTTCTCTATCATGTCCTCTTCTCTTTGCCCCTGCCTCATTCTGCAGAAACAAAAAATAGATGGGTAAAGGGAATCAACATTAATCACCTACAATTGAAATGGCATGATCTTCACTCCTTACCATACCTTGCCATCAATCCATTCCATTCCTAGGTGACTGGTTTTATCTTAATTTCCAATCTTTTCAATCTCCCCTAATTAAAGCATCCTCTTTGGTGGAAACATTTTTCATCTTGAGATAGTTGGATGGCACAGTAGAGCATTGGCCTGGAGTCGAGAAGACTTGAGTTCAAATACAGACTCAGACACTTACTAGCTGGCTGTGTGACACCAGGCAAGCCTCGGTTTCCTCAGGAATAAAATGACGATCATAATGGCACCTGACTCCCAGGGTTGTTGTAAGGATCAAGTGAAATAATGTTTGTAAATCACTCGGCAGGCGGTGGACGCTACATAAATGTTACCTTTCATAGTCACTACTTTGATTATTTCCTCCCCATCTCTGCTTTTTTTTTTCCTTCCACCTTCTATACACTCACATCCCTGTTGAACTTAAATGTATTTCCATTCCAAAACACCCTCCTTGGCTAAGAGCAGCTGAGCGCAAGGTTCACGATGTGTTGCTTCTTCTCAGACCACCTGTTGGTATGCTACGTGAGCTCCTTGATGGCAGGGACAGTCTTCTACCTTTCCTTGTATCCCTACAGTTTAGTAGGATGCCTAACTCAAGGTTTATTGACTTACTAGGTCCAGGGCTGACACCAGGACCCAGCCTTTCCCTCATCCCCTGGATTCTGGCCTCACGTGCAGGTTCTGGCCTCAGCCCTATTTCTGTCTATTTCTTGGGTCTTATCACCTACAAGGAGTTGTTTGGTCCAAGCCCAGATAGGACCTGTCCAGCTCAAACATGGTTTCTAGTTCCTGAATGGCCTGGTACTATGGGCTCTCTGGGAAGTTCTACCTCAATCTCCTGAACCTTAAGGAGGTACCTCAATGAATGCTGCCAAGGTTTTTCTGAAAATGGAGACAAAGACTGAGCCACAGAGATCAGTGAAGGGCCTCAGACTGATGACTTATGCAAGTCTCAGGCTAGGACAACTACTTCCAAGTAAGGCAGTGGCCTTCGATCCTACTCACAGGCTGCAGAGTGGAGACAAAAGAAAATCACAGGTAAGTTTCACTGGTTTCTCACTGTGGCAGGTAATCCTACATCTCCCTTGACTCACCTTTCCATTCAACACAGCGGATTTTCCAAATCTTTGCACTGCTCCCCAAACCCATCTGGCTTACTCCCCTTCCCCCCAACCTCTCAGCTGAGAACTCGGTCTCATAATTCACTGAAAAATCAAACATTTGCAAAAAGTTCTCCTGCTTTTGCGCCTTTGTCCCAGCACCCTGTGAAGAGGCGGCCCTTCTGCTCGCCAAGACAAACACCTTTACTCGCTTAAATAATCCCGTTTAAACCCTCTCAGATTAAGCTCATCACCTGTAATCTCAGCATCTTGCTGTTTATTAAAGCTTTGACTGACATATCCTTCAGCCTCCTCTACCCTATGGCTAGAGGGTAGACTCTGAAACTTTGAGCAAATCCTTCTTTTATGAGGGCAGAAACGGGGCTTTCTGGCTCACTCCATTGACCATCAGAAGACTGGCCTAATTTCAATTCTGCAGAATGATGCTTATCCCCGCCCCCAAACCAAGCGCTCACTCTTGGCACAGTGCCTAGCACATAAGAGGTGCTAAATAAATGTTTACCGCCTTGGATCTTTCACTCAGAATATTCCTTCCTCTTTCATCTTCATTTTTTCCACTAATCTGCAATCCCTCTCTGTCTACTGGCTCCTACCCTACTGCCACAAATAAAAAGGTCTCCTGGGTCCTGGGTACACTTGCTCCATTTATCTCCACTAAATACTGTCCTATCTTTCTTCCCTTTTGTTGCTAAATAGCTAGAGAAGAAACTGGATAGATTTTGCAATAAAAACTAATCTAGTCAACAGGCTTGTGTGCTTATTAAAAGAAGTGAAAGACAGGCTCATGACAATACAAGTGCTACCCTTGCAGGCAAATGCCGCAGCACCAGCATCAGTGTGTGTGCTTCCATCATGAAGAACCTTGATGAGGACAAGGAAAAAATTTACGAACACTTGGAGACCCTGATAATCAATGTGTTAGAGGAGGACGAGCTTATAATGCTGGGTGATTTTAACATGAGAGCCATGGCAGGAAGTCCTTGGGAGGCACAGAGCTGGAAACAGCAATGGCAATGGTCACGTACTACTGAGGACGTGAGGATCTCATGACCTCATCACCAACAAACACTCTCTTCCATTTACCTAAATGCAATAAAACTTTATGGCTGCACACGGGCAGCAAACATCGGCATTTTTAACAGACTATGTCACCGTAAGGAAAAGAGACAGACAGCATCTGAGAGTAATGAAGGTGAGGTGTGGCTCAGAGTGCTGGACCGACTCTAGATTTATCCTTGCCAAGCTAATGCAACAAAAGCAGCAGCTCCAAGATAAGACAGCTATGCAGAGACATGATGCCAACAAATCAGAACCTTTCGGAGTGGGAACAGTTCCTTCTAACCTGGAGGGAAAGCGGAGCCAACACATGGTGGGCAACGTGGAACAGAAAAGGAGTGGGCCGCTTCCAGGGATCTGGTGTCGAGCGCCACATTTACTCAGCTGGCCCCAGATACTCACAAACATCGAGACCGAATTGAAAAAAAAATGACAGGGAAATTCACAAGCTGCTAAATGAAAAATGGGAACACCACTGAGTTTACTGGCAGGATACTTTATCCATCTCTAAGAAGGCCGCACTTAACTTCATCAAAAGTGAAGTGCAATGTGATGAACTATATAGGATTACTTACCATCTCAGGAGGGGGGAGAGAGCGGAGGGACAGAATTTGGAACTCAAGACTTTTTTTAAAATGTTCAAAATTATTTTAACATGTAATTGGGAAAAATATTATATAAAAAATAAAATAAATGACTTGTGGTAAAAAATAAAAGATCCATAAAATGATACATGGTTGTTAAAAAAAAAAAGGCAAAGTACAAGTGAAACTAAGAGAGATGCAGGATTTTGGGCTCAGTAAGGAGGCAGATGAAATTCAGTTTTATGTTGATAGTAACAATCCAGAGTACTTTTGTGAAGCCGGGCTATTTGTGGGCCAAAGTCTTATGGTGCACCTCAACTATGCAGTGCTGATGGAGCCGTGTGGATTAGTGATAAGGACATGATCCTAGAGAGATGGGCTGTTCTCAACAGACCAGACCATCATCAATCAATCAGTGCTGAAGCTCACTTGTTGAAGTCGATCCCTTTGTAGACAATTTTCCAAATGAAGGAGATTTTGAAAGTCATCGGGCTCTTCTCACATGGCAAAGCACCTGATGCTGATTCTATTCCAGCTGAGATTTACAGGGCAGGGAGTCTACTGCTCATACAAACGCTGACAGAAACTTTCTGGATTATATGGCAAGAGGAGGTTCTCCTCCAGGAGTTCAAGGATGCCTCCACTGTCCATCTCTATAAAGGAGAGAGAAACAGACTGTCCCGTGACAATGACAGGGGAGTCTTGATGCTTACCAGAGTCCTCCTTAATAGACTGATGCTCCACCTGGAAGATGGTCATCTCCCTGAGAGCCAGTGAGGCTTCAGAAAGGGCTGAGGAACCGTCGATGTTGTGTTTGCTGCCTGACAACTCCAGGAGAAATGCCAGGAGCAGAACAGAGGTCTGTACACAATGTTTGTCCACTTAACAAAGGACTCTGATACTGTCAGTTATGACAACTTGTGGAAAACTGTGGCAAAATTTGGTTGCCTGGAGTTTATCAGTACTGTAAGTCAGTGTTCATGGCAGTGTGCTTGCTGGGTTCTAGATAATGTACAATGCTCCTGTGCTTTCCCAGTCACCAGGGGAGTGAAGCAAGGCTGTGTGCTTGCTCTCATGCTTTTAGCAGGATGTTTTCCACTATGTTGTTGGATGTTTTCAACAGGGATTAAAGCGGCATCAAGGTCACCTATTGCACTGATGGTAACTTGAAAAGGCTACAAGCCGTGACTTTTTGTTCAGATATTTGTGTACTCAGCGCAGCCTCTGAAGCTGAGATGCCACAAAGTATGGATCAATTCTCTGCTACTTGCACAAGTTGTGGTCTAACAGTTAACACTAAAAAGCAGAAGTTTTCCACCAGCCAGCACCACACCATTCATATGTGGAACCACTGGTTACAGCAAATGGAGAAGTTCTGAATGCTGTTTAAGTTTACCTGACTTGTAGTATAGTTTCCAGGGATGCACGCATGGATGATGAGGTTGACACAGACATTGCCAGAGCTAGCTCAGTGTGTGGGAGGCTTCAAAGGAAAGCGTGGGAGAGAAGAGGTATTAGGCTGCCTACTAAACTGAGGTCTACAGGGCCATGGTGCTGACCTCATTGTTGTATATTTGTGAAACCTGGACAGTCTTCCCAGCGCCACACCAAGAAATGGAATTGCTTCCATTTGAATTGTCTTGGGAAGATTCTGAAGATCAGAGAGAACAGGCAGGATAAGGCCTGTTTCTCCCATACACACCCTCCTCTCCCAACACTGTCATTTTCCTGGGTCAGGCTTATATAACCTCACTCCTCTGGTGTTCCAAGAGCTCGATTGTTGGTCTCTCTGCCTCAATTCTCTCCTCAGGCCACTCACTCCTTCCTGCAGCATCAAATTCACTTTCCTAAACAAAGCACAATTTTGACCACGACACTACCTACTCAATAAACTCTAGTGGGTCCTAACCCAGGATCAAATACAAAATCCTCTGGTGGCTAAAGCCCTTCACATCTTCCCCTCCTCTTCCTTCACTTTATTCCTCCTCCACATGTGATAACCCCACTGTACAGGCTCCCTTTCTGTTCCTAAACAGGATCCTCCATCTCCTGACTCAGTGTGTTTCCTCTGAAGGCCCATCTAAAACCCCACCATCTACAATAAGCCTTTTCCCATCCTCCTTCATTCTCCTGCCTTTACTCTCTTGATTTGTTGTTGAGTGATGCCCAACTCTTCCCATCTGGAGTTTTCTTGGCAGATACTGGAGTGGTTTGCCATTTCCTTCTCCAGCTCATTTTCCAGATGAGGTAAATGAAGGAAACAGAGTTAAGTGACTTGCCCAGGGTCACACAGTAAGTATCTGAGGCTAGCTTTGCCCTCAGGAAGATGAGAAGATGAGTCTTTTTGACTCTAGGCCTGGAACTCTATTCACTGTACAACCTAGCTGCCCTCCCTCTCTTGACTGACCCTGGATATAGCCAAATCTCCACATAACTCTGTCTGTTGTCTTCCTTTGTGGACTGGGGGATGCTGGGAGCAGCGGTTGTCCCTAGTCTTTCTATCTATGGCACTTAGCACAATGTCTGGTACACAGCAGGTACTTAATAAATGCTTGCTGACTAGACGGTCTAGGAAAGAGCTCTTATAGGACAGGATCTAAGTAGGCTCAGAGGTTAGTGACTTTTCCAAGATCATACAGCTCAAAAGCATGTAAAGGAGAATTCCAAGTCAGGTCTTCCTGCCCCCAAGCCTGGCATTCTCTTCACTACAACACAGACGCTTCTTGTGATAACAATGTTCATATTCTTGCTTTCATCTCACTCACCAGAAAAGGAGTTCACTGAGCCTTTTTGATCCAGAATCCATGATGCTTCATTTTCCTCCAAATGGGAAATCAAATCTTCTCTGAGAACTGGAATTCCTTGGTGTGGGGAATAAGGAAGGGATATGAGAATGGAGAGAAACTTGTACATTTCTCCCCTTTGGGGAAAAGGGAACATGCAAGCAAGGATCACAGGATGGTTCTCCCAGGACTCATGGATGGTTAACATGGGACCTTGGGGATTCAGGGAGGAGTCCATACAGTCAATTGGGAACTAGAAAATTCTGTCTTTGCCTCCTTTCAAGAAAGGTTATATTCCATAGCTTCCATTATCTAGGAACTACAGCCAGCTAGTAGTTTAGTGGTGAGAACCGTGGACATGGAGTCAAAAGGACTTGAGTTCAAATCCAGCCTCAGACAGATGGGAGCTGTGTATGCCTAGGTAAGTCACTTTACCTCTGTCTGCCTTAGCTTCTCAACTGTAAAATGGAGAGAATAATAGGACCAAACTCATCGGATATTGTGAGAATTAGAAGAAATAATATTTATAAAGTACTTAACACAGAACCCAGCACATAGTAGATCTATATACATTCCTTTCCCATCATCTTCGCTGGAATTTGAAGAAAGAATGAAGTAAGAACAAAAATAAACACGTTATACAATGCAGGTCTGGAAGTCAGAAGCTACAAACTGATGCTTGTCAACAAGAAGAGCTTTTTTGGTGACTTTTGTTATCCTGCTGTGTCCGATTCTTCATGGCCTCATTTAAGGTTTTCTTGGCAGAGATACTGGACTGGTGCCATTTCCTAATCCAGCTCATTTTACAGATGAGGAAACTAAGACAAATAGGGTTAAGTGACTTGCCCAGGGTCACACAGCTATGAAGTGAGTGTCAAAGGCAAAGATGAGCCTTCCTGACTCAAGGCCTGGCACTCTAAGCACTCTGCCACCTAGCTGCCATTTTAAAGAGTAGATGTACCCCAAAGAAGAAGAAGCAGTCAGTGGCCTTGTTGGGTAGGGGGTTCCCTTCACTGCCCATCTTGAAAGAAAAGCCACATGAGCAGATCTAAGAGATTTTGCAGACAAAAATTCAAGTCCAGGTAAAGCCTAGGCTGGATAACCTTTGAGATTAGTTCCAAGTCTGAGACTCTGCAGCCCTTTTTATGGTGTAGTCACCTAAAGATACCTAAAATAGCAAAGGGACAGCTTCAGGGGCAACAATGTCCTAGCTTCCGAGCACAAAATGAAAAGGCTTTTTTTTTTTTTTGCTTTTTGGACGGGGAAAGGCTGGGCAATTGGGGTTAAGGGATTTGCCCAAGGTCACACAGCTAAGTGTTATGTGTCTGAGGCTGAATTTGAACTCAGGTCCTCCTGACTCCAGGGCCAGTGCTCCATTCACTGCACCACCTAGCTGCCCCTGAAAAGACTTTTTAATTGGGGAAAAACAGGGAGCAGGAGGACCCTGTTGAAAGACCACCACTTTTGTGTTTCTAATAGCTTATAAATGCTCAAAAGACCCTGCACACTAGGGAAGGAAGACCTTCCTTTCAGTAAATTCAGAATTCGCAAGGGGAGCTGTGCTTACCCAGAGAAAGCAGGTTCTGAGAGTTTTCCAGCATCACCTCCTTGTACAGCTTTCTCTGACAATGGTCCAAGAGGCACCACTCCTCCTGTGTGAAGTCCACAGCCACATCCTTGAATGTCAGTGACTCCTAACCATCAAAATTCACAAGACTTAGAGCTGAAAGAGACTGAAGAATTCATCCAGCCCAACCCTCATTAATGTACAGGAGGAAACTGAAGCACAGAGAAGAGACTTATGAGTGCCAGAGCCAACATTTAAAACCAGTCATTAAGAACCCAATAGAAGGGGTGGACAAGTGGCACAGTGAGTAAGAGAGCTGGCCCCGGAGTCAGGAGAACCCAGGATCAATTCTGGCCTCAGATACTTAACACCCACACAAAAAAACTGGCCGTGTAACCTTGGGCAAGTTACTTAACCCCAATTGCTTTAAAAAAAAAAAAAAGAACCGAATGGAATACTGAGACAAAGCATTTTATATTTGCAGTTGGAATAAAGTTTACAAGTATTTTCATCTTCCTATGAAATATTTCTCCCTGTGGAATCAGGAAGAACATATGTTTTATCAGTGAGGTATGAAAATCTGTAGGAGGTGATGTAAAATTCCTTTGTCATCAGAACCCTCATAATGATATATTCTTAACATGAAGCGTTTGTGATAAGCTGACAAGTACTGTGTATTCTTTATGTGATCACTGAAGAGGAAGCAAGGACAAGGAAAAATCTAGCCAATTTCTTAGAAATCTGAACTGTGTTATCTACATGAAAACATGAAGAGGGAGGGTGGGGGGGAGAGACAGAAAGAGAGAAAGAGGAAGAGGGAGGGGGAAGGGGAGAGGAAGAAAGGGAGAGAGAGGGAGAGGGAGAGAGAGAATTTGGGCTGTACGGAGTAGTGTGAGATTGTAATGAGTCAAGTGAGGAGTTATTTATGGTTATATTTAGGGCTTGAAGTGACCATGAAAAAAATGTAATATTTCATTATATGTGGTTGGCAACTTGGCTCATTCACAAGACAGACACTGTCAATTAATGAGAACTTAACTACACATACTGCTAAAAGCCTAGGTCACGGGAGAACAAGAGTCAGGATAGTGAGTTAAGTATAAGAAACTGAGCAGACGTGAAAATGCCTCGATATAAGAGAAGGATCATCTATTTTTCCCAACTGCTATCTGTCGTCACGTGATTGGCCAACGCCTTCTTATCTGATGTTCTCTGATTTCATTATCTGTCACTTCCGTTAGTACTATGATGCACTTTTTCACAGGTTCTATTACACTTAGGAACATTGCTCCCTCCTGTGGATAATATTGTATGTTCTTCTTTAACAAATCTGATTTGCTCTTTTGAAATCCATATTTCTCTCAATTTCCTTTATTTCTAAATGATTTAACTTCTGAGTACCTAAGGTATTTATTGCTTTCTTCCCATTCTTTGAGATTCCCAAGGACTTACAAACCTTTCCTTTTCACTAGGGTGTCTTGAGTCACAATTCTTCATTGCATGGGATCTGTTCACTGCATGAGCCCTCACTATGTGAAGCCAGTACTTTTATTGCCTCTTGTCTCTCACCCCTGGGCTTCATCCTCCACACTAGAGTAAAAGTAATTTTTCTTAATTATAGATCTGACCAGGTGACCACTCTACTCAACCAATTCCAATGGTTCACCTATTGCTTTTAGGATCAAATATCAACCACAACCCCAATGGCTTTTAAAAGAATAGGATAATTTTGAAATGTTCTTTTAAAAGCTGTTCAGCTGGTCTGTGTATCTTTCTATAAGTCCTTCCCTTCCCTTCTGGTTATTTTAAAAAAGGGGGAGGGGGTAGCAGTGGACATAGAGAGTGGGGCAAAATTATCCTCAGTTAGAAGAATCTGGTGATTCAGTGGATGGAATTCTGGAGCTGGAGCCAGGAAGACTCTAGTTCAAATTTGACCCCAGAAATTTAATATTTGTGTGATCCTAGATAAGTCATGCAGTGTTTGCCTCAGTTTCCTCAACTGTGAAATAAAAGTATCTACCTCATAAGGTTGTTGTGAAGAATATCCAAAAGGGATTTGGGGGGAAAATAACTGATTGGATATTTCCTGTTATTGCAATCCTTAGATTTACAGCCTGCCTCTTACATGGGTAAGGAACTTCTTCTTCAGCACCCCCACTACAAAAGAATTTCCTGGGACAGGGTAAATTCCAGGAATATCAATCTAAGAAATGCTAATTGACTGATAAAGAAAATTGTTTTCCTGGGTTCTGTTCTAATAGCTATACTAAAGTGTTTTTTTTTACAGTTTAGGAATCCTCTTTTCTTTTTAAAATAAAGTCCTTTTTCTCTACCTTCCCCTCTCTCCCCCCACTAAGTGATCGACTAGATTTTACCTAGACTTAGTCGCTGTCCTGAGTGGCTACAAAAACCAGTGTACCTGCCTGGCTAGCTCCTGTGCTGCTTTAGCTGACTGGGGCCAGCAAGGACCCTGAACATTCTTGCAAGAGGATCAGACAAGACAATATCTGTAAGACACCTAGAGTACAGAAGGCACCTTCTAACTAGGCCCAAGCCCCTTCCCCTCTGCTTACACCTCACTCTCCAGCCCACCTCCTCTCACCCACTGACACTGGCCTGCCAGCTGATACTTGGTTAAGCATGATTAAGACTTGGTTAAGACTCATGCCCTGAGTCTGCGCCTCTCTGCAGACTGGCTCTCATGCTTGGAATGTTCTCCCTCCTCACCTCCACCTCCAGGCTTCCTTCAAGTCTCAGCTCAAATCTCACCTAAAAAAGGGCTTTTCCTGGTCCTGAAACTGCCGGCTCCTTCCCCTCCCCCCTCCACTGTCCCGAGCTTTCACAGACACAGCTGCCCACGTCTCCCCATTAGACTGTGAGCTCCTGGAGGGCAGGGGCTGATTCCTCCTTCCTTTGTATCCACAGGAGGTCTGCACAGGGCGGGCACAGAGGAGCCACTTTCTAAAGGCTTAGTGACCTGACCTAAGAAATGGCCAACGGGAGGGATCCAGAGACGGCTGAGAAGAGAGTGAGTGAGAGGGAGAGACAGAGACAGAGAGAGAGAGAGAGAGTGTGTGTTAGAAATGCAAGAAGAGAGCAAAGGAATGATCCATATGTCACAGAGACACGAAGTCGGCTGTGATCGGGAAACTTTAACAACCACAAACAGGGGCACGTGGAGGGCGGGAGAGGGGGGTCGTGGCCGGAGATGAAAAGGAACTGACCCTAAATCGGGGCACACCGGGCGGGCCGCATCCAGTTTCTCTTCCTAACGCCCCCCGCGGCCGCCCCGCACTCACCTGCCGGGGCCGCCTCCGGGCTCCAGGGCCCATCCCTGTCCTCTTCGGGCCGAGCAGCGGAGGGGGACGCGTCTCTGCGCTCGCCCCGAGGCAGGGGCCCGCCTGCAGGACTCACCGGGTGCGACCCCTCGGGGGTCACGAAGTCCCCGGCGCCGCCCTCGGGACAAGGTCCGGCCGGAGGAGGCTTCACGTCCTGGGCGGCTCCGGAGCCCGAGCTCTCCCGGCCGGGGACTCCGGGACCCCCTGGTGCCGCGGGGCACGTGACGGGGGCGGGGGAGGGGAGCGCGCTCCTAGGGTCCCCCGACGTCACCACCAAGAGCTCAGAGGGGAGGGGGCGGTGCGGGCTGGGGCCGGGCTCGGACCCACCAGGCTCTGTCACATGCACGGCGGCTCTGCTTCCGGGAGAAGGGGGGCGGGGTCCCTGCTCCCGGGGCTCCGGCTCAGCGCCGTCTCAGCTCCTCCCAGCTTCAGAGCTCCGCCCCGCTCCTGAGGCTCCTGCCCGCCTCCCGGCCATAAGCCCCGCCCCCGCACAAGCCTCAGCGCTCAGGCCCCTCCTCTTCCGGCTGGTCACCCGGAGCCCCGCCTCCTCCCCCCTCCCCCCCAGCCCAGCCCCGCGCCGGGAGCGCGTCCTTCGGAGCACTTCCTGCCACGTGGTCTTTGATAAACCGCGGTGGCATTTTCCTTTCTTGCTCTGACTGGGGCGGCTGGAGGCGATGCTGGAGTTTTCGCTGGTTGAAAAAATATTTTTAAAAATAAGCAGAAGAAAACTCTGGTACTTTTTACAAGTATAGCTAGGAGGATTAATCCAAGGTAAAGATTTTTTTAAAAATAGATCATTCTAACTACAGAAAATTCAGATGTTTTACTAAAATAAATGAAGCTCCAAGAAGAGAAAAGAGAGAGTGGAGAATATGTTAAATGTTACTTGAAAAGCCACCCAAATCGCTTATAGCCAGGAGATGGGGGGCCGTTGCCAATATGTGAGGGCTGAAGGGATGCAAGCTGTTCATATGTCCCAAACTTCTAACTGGTGTGTGTGGGGAGGAGGGAGCACGTGTTCATTCAAAAATTAAATTTAC
Source organism: Petaurus breviceps papuanus (assembly GCF_028583685.1). NCBI lineage: Eukaryota > Metazoa > Chordata > Mammalia > Diprotodontia > Petauridae > Petaurus > Petaurus breviceps. Next base: position 712,079 of record NW_027186343.1, on the reverse strand, counting down.
CTTAAAAAAAACAAACCAGAAAAAACGGCTTCAAATCACTATCAGACAAATCCAGTTAAATCCACAGTCATGTCCCTCTCGTATCCATGCAATGGGGAGAAACAAGCAGACCTGGAGGAGCCGAGAAGCTGGGCTCCCCCGGTCACTAAACTGTGCCCTCCTGCGGACTCAGTGATGCCCCGGGAGGACACATTGCCTTCAATCGAAGAAAGAAGGAAGGGATCCAAGGGAACAAAGATATTTATAACAACTCCTTTCGTGATGGCGAAGAGCTGGAACCTAGGGCGTGAAGTCTTATAGCAGGGCAATGGCAAAGGAATTTTGGTATATGAATAGAAGGGAACACAATTATGCCATGAAATTGATCATGTCCCTGAAACCTGGAATGAGCTTCAGGGACAGCAGTGCACAGTGAGTAGAATCAGGGGACTAAATGATAACTGTAACCATGTTGCAAAGGTCAGCAACTGTGAAGAGTCAGAGGACTAAATGTTAACTGTAACCATGTTGCAAAGGTCAGCAACTGGGAACAATCAGGAGACTAAATGATAACTGTAACCGTGTTGCAAAGGCCAGCAACTGTAAACAATGTCACAACTCTGATGACTGGAATGATCAACCACTCTACCCAAGGACTTGGAAAGGTCCCTTGAGTGAGAGGGGATGGATACCAGATGTAGAATAAAAAGTACATTGTGAGAAATGGGAAGACAGTGTGGGAATTGATTTTGCCTGAGTAGGTGCTTCCGTTGCAAATATTAAGGGACCCATTACAATCCTAATGGATATTGACTTTTGTGATTCTGCTCAGACTGCTAGATTCCGGTTGTATACAAAGGATGACAGCTTCATCCAGCCACCTGTGGGACAGCTTCCTTTATCTGTCTCCACTTCTGTAGGAGAAAGCAAGGGATGAATGAAACATCAAGGACAATTCTTACTTCACCACTGAATTCTGCTCCCTCTTCAGAAGATTTTAAAGACAGCCAACATGGCCACAGGCCCTTCTGGACTAGAAAGGGTACATAGATTGTAGCTGAAACTGTCACATCATAAACAATGAAGAAACTGTGACAGGCTCTGTTCTACTGCAAGAGCTGAAGCCTATCCTGACTCTAGGAAAACCTACTTACATCCAGACCCAGAAGTCAGAGCATAATCAAAGTACCTGCCATCCTCACGTCTGATTCTTCATGACGTCATTTGGGGTTTTCTTGGCAACATACTGGAATGGTTGGCATTTCCTTCTCAACTGTGTCCTCATTTTACAGATGTAGAACTGAGGCAAATAGGAGTTAACTCTGTAGTCCAGGGTCACCCAACTAGTAAGTGTCTGAGGCCTGATTTGAACTCAGATTTTCTTGACTCCAGGCCATGGCACCACCTAGCTGCTCCATCCACTACTACTGTCTATGATTAGAAACAGCCCTTCCATCTGGCAGTGGGGAGAGAACACACCCTTGACATTGTCTTCTCCTTTAGGATGCCTATGTGCATCTACCGTGTATGCAGTACTTGACTCTTTTTTTCCACTTTGCTAACCAAAGAATATATATTTTATCTCCATTCTTGAATCCATGTGCCATAAATTCAAGCTGACACTTCTAACCACTTTCCTTAACTTTTTCTAGGTCTGCCAGATATATTTAATGAAGTTCATTGGAAATCAGTTTGCCTTCACCAAAAAGCAAAAATCTTAAGAGAGAAAATCTGGCTGATCTCTGAGCTGGCATAGAATAGTGAAGATGCCCAGAATTTAGTGAGAGAACAATGGAATATTTGCAAAATAGTGTTGATCAATGTTATAATAATTTACTGACAACTGCTCTTATCAGATTTTCTAAATGGTAAAGAATAAATAAAATAGCATTTAAATACTGGAAAAAAATGAAAATTAAAGTGCTCATTTTATTTCATGTTTGTGAATTTCAAAATTAAAGACAACAAAATAACAATAGTATCCTTTTTGACATTTTCACTGAGTTAGCATGAGAAGAAATGTAAAATTATTTTAATGTGACTCTCGTATTGGTGCTTTAGAAAATGTTTTCATGTGTCATTTATGGTTGTCGTGACTTTTGGACACTTCCTCGCCTTTCAGCCCTCATATATTGTGTACCAGAACTAGAGTAGGGAAGCAGGAAGAGACATGATGGAGACCAGGAAAGGTGAAGCTCTTAGGGTTAATCAGCCTGATGGGGTGAGATTTGGGCCCCAGGGTAGAGTTTGGATGCTTGTGAGGGGGCCACCCACATGCCTAAAGGTGGAAAATAAATTTCTACCATAGAAGATGCTTGAAATAAGAGGAGACTCAAAAGGTAGGAGACTCTTAAGATAGAGCTACATGCAGTTTTCTCAGAATGGAATGAATGCAAGACAAAGTTAAATGGCCATTTCAGTTACAGATTGCTAGTGCTGATCCTATTCCCCTTCCCCACCGACTTTCTGTTTCTAAAGACTGAGGTGGATAGGGGGGAAGGTTATACGGAACTCTGATCCTTATCAACGACTGGAATGCCTTCCATTCAGTCTGGAGAGAATTCATTAGGCCCAAGCTGTCTTGAAGTCAGAATTGTAAAAGTTTATTGTTACACTTTACAGCGGGAAAGGGTCCTTAGGGGACCTGCAAGTTTATTGTTATGCTGTACAGTGGACAAGAGTTCTTAGAGAACCTGAAAACTTAAAGGAGACATAGGCATAGTTTTTAAGGAGTCTAGGCAATAAATCAAATGTCAATTATGCTAATGAGGTGAGTAAGGATGGGATTAGGGAGGAGTTAAGGAGTGGTCAATTCTTAAAGGAACATGCACTTTTAATGTCAACTGTGTAGGCATATTGCCCGTAGTTCACTGGGAAATAGCCCAAGGGGGGGAGGGGGCCCTACCTGGAGGTGTGGTTTTAGGCCTGAAACATCACTAAGTCAGCTAGCGGTCAAGGCTGACTGAGAAGTGCCTAGTCTGCCACCAATTAGTGTCATGTTTGACAAGATAGATGTTGGGAACCAAGGCTGAGACTCAGTATGTATATAATTGGCTAAGGAGTTAACTTACAGATAGTGCATTGAAGGATTCATAGATGTAGCCTGTAAAGAATTTTCAATTCTTTATTCAATGGATGTTCCTTGAATAAGGTTTTTATTGCATTATAGTCAGTGAAGGATTTGGTTAACATTTCTTCTTTTTGCAACTGTAATGATTTTATGCCCTTATACAAGGTCAGTTTCTGTAGAGTTACCATGCACAAGTGAGAAATGTTTGCCACTTTCTATTCTCATATAATAATATCCACATTTTCTTTAATCTAAATTTTCTTAAATGTTATTCATGTTATGAATTTCTTGTTTACATTTGTTAGATTTGCTTATCTCTGGAAAAAAAAAGGTGAATTGACAGCACCTACCAAGATAATTTTGTTGTCTTTTATTCCTTCCTCTAGGTCATTTCATTTTCCTTTCAAGTATTTGGATGGTAAGCCATTAGGGCTATTTATATTAAAATTTCAATTTGTGTAGCAAAGCAAACATCTCCACAACATAGTGCCATAAAAAAGATAATTGCATATGAAACTGTAAATCTATTATGTACAACTTGCTATTCTTTTCAAATATACAACAAAATTATCATATAAATTTCTTTTTTTTCTTCCCTCCATGTGGCTACCATTAGATACAAATAGGCATATATATGAAAAATTATTCTATATATACTTCTATTTGTCAGTTCTTTCTCTGGTTGCAAATAGCATCTTTATTCATATGTCATTTATAGCTAATTTGGGTATTTGTAATAGTCAAAATAACTGATTAGCTCAAAGTCATTCTTAAAGCAGTATTACTGTTACTGTATGCAATGTTCTCTTGGTTCTGCTAATTTCACTCTTCATTATTCCATGCAAGTTTTTCCATGTTTTCTAAGATTATTCAGTTCATCATTTCTTATAGCACAGCAGTACTCCATCACAATCATACACCAAAATTTTTTCAGCCATTTTCCGATTGATGGGCATCCCTGCAATTTTCATTTCTTTGCCACCACAGATTTACTATAAACATTTTAGAACAGATAGGTTTTTTCTGTGGGGAGCCAAGGAGGCCTAATCCAGGACTCAGATAAAAATCTTAACAATGTGCTCTATAGAAGGCATTTAGAGACACAGCTTTTTATTAAGCTTGCTCCTTGGGTCTTTTGATATGGGCTACACTTGAAAGGATGTTGTTTGAGTCTTGAGATCAAAGACTCTACCCCAAGACTTTATTTTTTTTTTTTGCTTCTTTTTAGAGGGCAATTGGTGTTAAGTGACTTGCCCAAAATCACATGGCTAGTAAGTGTGTTAAGTGTCTGAGGCCGGATTTGAACTCAGGTCCTCATGACTCCAGGGCCCGTGCTCTATTCACTGTGCCACCTAGCCGCCCCTACCCCAAGACTTTAGTTGTTGAAAGCCAAAATATTTCTTAGGTGGTTGGTTCCTATGCAGATGTCCTTGATGACAGCGGCTTTGGCTTCAGCTTTGAAACCTGCTCTCAAAAGCATCCTTTGTAATGTGACTACATATGAAAAGAGTTAACTGACTTTTCCTAAGACTTTTTAGTGCCTAGATAACAAAGCCTTATCAAATTATCTATTCTGTGCTACTTCCAGGATATAACAGACTAAGGTAATGTTAAGAATACTTGAGTCCTATTCCTTTATCTCATTTGCTCTATTAAAACTTTGTACTAAGAATCAATAAATAGAGTTCATAATTCTTCCTTGAACTACCCACATGGTCTGGTCATTTCTTATTCACATCTCCGTTCATGCTTAGTGCTAGATACTGAGCAGCCCATGGTACTTTTCTTTTTTTGCTAGTTTTCTTTGTTAATAGGTCAATAGAACATTTTTTCATGACTATAAGTCATTTTTATTTCTTTGGAAGATTGTCTGTATCCTTTGATGATTTATCAATTGGAGAATGACTTGTATTTTTATGGATTTGACAAAGTTCTTTAACAATATTTAAAAATTTAATTTTAAAAACTATCCACATAGTTTAGCTCACTAATTCCAAAATAATCCATACTACTTTCCAATAGCATGGTATTGCTGGGTCAGAGGTTATAACTCTGAGGGCATAATTCCAGATTGCTCTCTAAAATGGTTGGATCAGTTCACAATTCCACCAACAATGAATTAGTGTCCCAATTTTTTCACATCCCCTCCAACATTTATCACTTTCTCCTTCAATTATTTTAGCCAGTCTGATAGGTTTCAAATGATATCTCAAGATTGTTTTAATTTGCATTTCTATAATCAATAATGTTTTAGAACATTTTTTCATGACTATAAGTCACTTTAATTTCTTTGGAAGATTGTCTGTTTGTATCCTTTGACGATTTATCAATTGGAGAATGACTTGTATTCTTATAGATTTGATTTATAAATTTGATTATAAATTTCTTTACATATTTTAGATATGAGACCTTTATATGATAGACTGAATATAATTTTTTTTTTAATTTTCTGCTTTCCTTCTGATTTTGGCTACATTTGTACAAAAACTTTTTCATTTATTAAAAATTATCCATTTTATACCTCATTCTGACCTCTATCTCTTATTTATTCATAAATTATTCATTTATCCATAAGTCAGATAAGTAATATATTCTATATTCTTCTACTTTTCTTGAAAATTTCTCTTTATATCTAGGTCATATATCCATTTGACCTTATCTTGGCAAATGGTGTAAAATACTGGTCTATGCCTAATTTCTGCCATACTACTTTCCAGTTTTCCCAACAATTTTTACCAAATAATGAATTCTTATCCCAAAATCTTAAGTCTTTACTCTTGTCAAATACAAGGTTAATATGTTTCTCTAATTTTAGTTATTTGGAGCTTTTTCTTTTTTGTTTAATCTCATTTTTAAACTAACAAATATTTTCTGTCCCTCCCATAGGTGAAAAGTAAAAAAACAAAAGTACAAAATTCTTATACCAAATAATCAAGAAATCCCCCCTAATTTTTTACTCTTTTTCTTATCTTTACCAATCTAAGCATTTTTGAAATTATTAGTAATTTGCATTAGTGATAACAGATGTAGAACATATTTTTCATGATTATAGTTCTTATTTCTTCCTCAGAAAATTGCCTGTTCATAATTTTTTGCCTTATCCTATAGTATCCTTTATATGCTTATGTATAATTTGTATCTGTTTTTTATATTCCTTGAATATGAAGCTTTTCTTTTTTCTTTTCTTTTTTTTTAAGCAATTGGGGATAAGTAACTTGCTCAAGGTTACACGGCCAGTTATTTCTCAGTGTGGTGTTAAGTATCTGAGCCTGGATTTGATCCCAGGTCATCCTGACTCTGGGGCCGGTGCTCTTACTCATTGTGCTACCTGGCCACCCCTGAAGCTTTTCTTAGGGAAACTTTTTTCAAAGCAGCAGTCATCAAAACTACTTGGTACTGGCTGAGGAATAAAGGAGTGGATCAATGGAATAAATTAGGCACACGAGATTCAGAAGCCAATGATTATAGTAATGTATTGTTTGATAAACCTCCAGACCCTGGTTTTTGGGATAAGAACTCACTATTTGACAAAAACTGCTGGGAAAACTGGAATACAGTATGGCAGAAGCTGGGCATAGACCATTATCTAACACCATATACCAAAATCAAGTCTAAATGGGTTCATGATCTAGGTATAAAGGTTGATACTGTAAGCAGTCTCCTAAAAACAAGGAATAGTTTACCTATCAGACTTGTGGAGAGGGAAAGACTTTATGACTAAACAAGAATTAGAGAACATTATAAAATGTAAAATGGATAATTTTGACTACATGAAATTGTAAAGTTTCTGTACAAACAAAGCCAATGTAACCAAGATTAAGAGGGAGGTGGGAAATTGGGAAAGAATCTTTACAACCTATGTCTCTGACAAAGGACTCATTTCTAAAATATACAGAGAATTGAGTCAAATTTATAAGAATACAAGTCATTCCCCAATTGATAAATGGTCAAAGGATATGAACAGGCAGTTTTCAGAGAAAGAAATTAAAGCTATCTATAAGCACATGAAGAAATGCTCTAATTCACTATTGATTAGAGAAATGCAAATCAAAACAACTCTGAGGTACCACATCTCACCAGTCAGATTGGCTAAGATGACAAAATAGGAAAATGGAAATGCTGGAGAGGATGTGGGCAAACTGGAACACTAATGCATTGTTGGTGGAGTTGTGAACTGATCCAGCCTTTCTGGAGAGCAATCTAGAATTATGCCCAAAGGGCTATAAATACTTTCATACCCTTTGATCCAGCAATACCACTCCTAGGGTTATATCCCAAAGAGATCATAGAAATGGGAGAAAGACCCAATGTACAAAAATGTTTATAGCAGCTCTTTTTGTGGTGGCAAAGAATTGGAAATTAAGGGGATGCCCATCAATTGGGGAATGGCTGAACAAGTTGTGGTATATGCATGTTATAGAATACTATTGTGCTATAAGAAATGAGGAGGAGGCAGTCTTCATATTTACCTGGAGAGGCTTAAAAGAACTGATGCTGAGTGAGAAGAGTAGAACCAGGAGAAATTTGTACACAATTACAGACACAGCATATGTGTGATGACCAACTTTGATAGACTGGACTCTTCTCAGCAATGCAGTGATATAAGTCAATCCCAAAAGATACACGATGGAGAGAAAAATGTGCATCTAGAGAAAGAACTAGAAAGAACTAAGTTTATATCCAGGTGGAAGCAAAATACCTGATCTTTTTCGTTCTCTTATTTGGTTTTATGTCCTCTTTACCATTTTTCATTCCAGCTGGTACAATCTGTCCTTATAACCTGACCAATGTATAATGTGAAAGCATTTACAGATCCTATACTTGACTATAAGCCACCATGGGGGGGGGGGGAAGGGGGGGGACAAAATGTGAAATTCAAGAAATTGTGGAATTGAATCCTATAAACTAAAAGGAAACAAACAAATTAATAAATAAAAAAAAGAAAAGGAAAAAAATTTTTTTCCAGTTGATTGCTCCATTTATATTTTATATACATATTGTTATAAATAATAATCTATTCTCTGTCTAGGAAATATCCATGCTTGTGGAGGATCCAGGAAGTTTCATTATCTTTATTTTACATTTATTCTGTAATGAATAAATGGGCAGCCTCCTGAGAAAGACTGCAAAGGAACAGACAAAGGCAAGCCCTTTTTATGTCCTTCTCATTTGAATTTCCCTCTGTGCCCCTCCCTTCAGAGCTGGGATTGGCTCCAGCTCTTCTGGGTTACAACTTTCCTCACCTGCCCATTAAGCATGTGTGTTCATGAAAAGTTGGTGACCGTCCCTCAAGCAGTCCAATACAGCCTAGCTCAGGCCCCTCTTTCCTGCATGTCCTGCACAGGATCTCTTTTGAAACACCCATTGTTCCTGTAGAATCTGTGGAAACCAAACCGCCAGCATTTCTCACAATATTGTGTGTATTTAATGTGATGAAAACTGCCCATTTTATTTTCTGTAATACTGTCTGTCCCTTGTTTGGTGATGTTCACATCATGCCCAATCCAAATCTGTATTATAAACAAACCTGTTGTCCCTGAATCAGCTCAGTTCGGAGCGCAACCTGAGAAGGCTTGCTGCACCCTCCCCTTCAGGCTCCCAACCAGAAACAATAGGGTAACAGAAGAAGTCGCAGTTTGTGGAGTGAATAGAGATACTTTTATTGATGGTTCTCTGGAGAAGTGGGTGTGCATGTGTTCCCTCATGGGCAAAACACACACACACACATACACACACACACACACACACACACACACATACACATACACACCACAGAAGCAGAACAAAGGTTATATAGGACCATTTGGCTCTACCTCATTTCATCCCACCCGTTACAATCATTGGGCCCAGGCGTGTAGGACATCCCCTTTTCCAGGACTGCCCCTTACATGAATGGTTCTTTTTTTTCTACCGGTATAACCCATGACCACACAATGGTCAGTTTGAACCCCAACCCATTTGCGTCAGCTTGACCTGGGTCCCTCTCTAAAGATAACTCACAAATTTCTTCCTGCTGTATGAATGGATAGAGTGTTCTGCTCTTTCTCTCTCACCCTGACCTAGGTCCTCCCACACATCCTATGCAGGATCTGTTTCTGAAGTACCCATTGTTCCTATAGAATCTGGAAACCAAACTATCAGTATTTCTCACAACTGCAAAACATACCTTCCTCATGATTTTTCCAGTATGTTTGAAGGGATCTTTTATATCTAAGTCATGTATCCTTTGGAGTTAATCTTGGTACAGTGTGAGATGTTTGTTTATACCATATATCTGCCAGACTGCTTTCCAATTTTTCCAGCAGTTTGTAGTAATCAGTAAATCCTGGTCCCATAAGTTGTGACCTTTGGATTTACCAAAGCCATGGTTACTATACTCATTGTCTTTTGTATATTATGCACCTGATTAATTCGATTTCTCAAGCTTTTTAATAAGTCATTCCTTTCCTAGAAATACAGAGACAGAGAACATCTGAGGAACGATTTGAATCCATTTTCCTGGTTCAAATCCCAATGCCCTATCAGTTACAATTAGTGCCTTCCTTACACTACTCTGAATAATAATTTGAATGAAAAGTGACTAAACTATCCACATAGTTTAGCTCACTAATTCCAAAATAATCCATGAAATAAGTAGCAACAGCTAGCTTTTCAAATGTGATTTAATACTTGCAAAGCTCTTTACAAATAGTGTCTCATTTGCTCTGCATATCAATACTAGGAGATAGTTTCTATTATTATCCCCATTCTATAGAATTATATATTAAATATAATATTATTATCCCCATTCTATTCTACCAGGTTGGAGTAGGTTAAGTGGTTTTTCCAGGGTCACAGAGCTATTAAGTGTCAGAGATTGAGTTTGAATCCAGGTCTTGCCATCTAGCTATTTAAAGAAATCATTAGGGGAGGCTGGGTGGCACAGTGAGTAGAGCACCGACCCTGGAGTCAGGAAGACCAGAGTTCAAATCCGGCCTCAGACACTTGACACAAAAACTAGCCCTGTGACCTTGGACAAGTCACTTAACCCCAATTGCCCTCCAAAAAAAGAAATCATTAAATAAATATCAAGCAGATACCAAAATATTTGTAACAGGGCATTTAGTGTCACCAAAGAACAGGAAATAAAGTAAATACTAATTAACTAGGGAATGGCTAAAGAAATCATGGTATATGAATGCTAGGGAATATTATTGAGAATGACAAACATTAGAATTTCAAAGAAAAATTGATTATGTTTATAGGGCTTTGGGAACAGTATGCAATTTAGAATGTCCAATAAAGTCTATACTGCAACAAAAGTCTTCCCTTATTACTTAGATCCATGTTTTCCCTCCAGCATGATTTCTTGTATAATTAAGTATGAGCTCTACATAAAGGCCTTGGTATTGACAAAGGCATTGCTTTTATTAACTCTCTTACCAGTATAAATATCCTGATGTCTAGTGACGTCCTTGTAGAAAAACACGTATCCCCATTGAGCAAATTCCTAAGCCTTCTCTTCACTATGAATCCTTTGATGTAAACTGAGACATAATCTCTAAGTGAAGGCTTTCTCACACTGAGTCCACATAGGGCATTTCCACAGAATGAATTATCTACTGTTGAATGAACTGCACTCCACTTGAATGCCTTTCCTCATTCATTACAGTGATAAAATTTCTATCTAATAGGAATTCCCAGAGGGGCAATAAGGGATGACTAATACTTGAAGGTTTTATGACCTTGATCACATTCCTAATGTGTGGATTTTCTGATATTGAGTAAGAGAGGCCCTCAGTCTGAAAGTATTTCCACACTGATTACATTCATCAGATTTCCCTCCAGTGTGGCTTCTCTGATACATAGAGAGACCGGAGTTGCTCGTGAAAGCCTTTTCACAGTGATTACATTCATAAGGTTTCTCTCCAGTGTGGCTTCTCTAATGTACAGCAAGATTGGAGATATGTTGAAAAGACTTTCCACACTAATTACATTTATAAGGTTTCTCTCCAGTGTGGATTCTCTGATGAAGATAAAGACAGGATTTTGTTCTGAAAGTCTTTCCACATTGATTACATTCATAAAGTTTCCCTGCAGTATGAATTTTATAATGGTCGATGAGCTTTGAGTTCTGGCTGAAGGCCTTCCCACTTTCATTTCCTATATAAAGCACCTCTCCACTATAACCTTTCTGATGTCTATTGAGGTTTGAACTTAAGCTGATAGCCATTTCCTGTTGATTACCTTGAAACATTTATATTTTAGGATGCTTCTCGTTAGACTAAGTCCAAACTTTTCAGTAAAGCATTCCCTGTTGTCATTATACGGAAAACACTCATTTTCTGAGGTCATTTTATTACACTGAATTAAGACTAAAAATTGTCTGAAACCCTTTTTATCCTTATCAAATTTAAAGTGATTATTCTGCTTTTTCTCTATCTTGATATCCAAGTCACAGATTTCTGTCAAGCTGAACTCTTGGGGACTGTCACTCATGAATCTTTGCTGGCAAAAGTCTTCCACAGAAATGCTTAGCTTTGCAGTAGTCTCCATTTCAAAACTGGTTTCTGCATCTGAAGGAAACAAAAAAAAAACCATATACACACACATGCACACACAGACTTACTTCTCTTTCCTCCACTGGAAAGAAGTAAATTGACTTATATTCTATCTAGTCAAAAAGAAGAATTTTCAGACTCAAATGAAAATGACATTAGCTCATACCTGCAGGGCATTTTAAAAGAGGAACTTCACAAACTATTAATACTAGATGCTCATAACAAACATCCAGTTTGTTTACAGTCCCTCTTACTACTCTCTGACTCCCAAAGCTTTATGGTATTGCTGGTACATCAGATATAGGGGAGACTGTGATCCATAGCTAAATCTGCCTAATTGTCAAGGAGATATGTTTCCAGAATAGGAAAGATCGTGAGTGCTCCAGGGCTGCTTTCTTAAGGGCACGAGAAGATTAACTAGATATTCCTAGGGAATAAGATGATGGGTTGAATGATGTCAGGATGAACTTGCATGATATTCCATCAGGGAAGTGTCAAAGTGAAGATGGATTCTGTTCATTTTGCTGGACAATACTTGGCCTTGCTCGGCCTACAGTGGCTGAGAATTCTGGTAGGAGAGGCCAGCACGCTCCCATACTGTGGAGGCTGATATGTTCTAAGGACAAGATGGGCTGGAGAAAGTGGCAATGAAGGGCACTGCTCAAACAGTCCACAACTGGTGAGGTGGAGGTGGAATTTTGGTGCCATTTCAGTAATCACCACAAGACTTGCATGAGAGAGCTGGACCAAAAGTGCCTGAGGGCTCTCATCACCTAGAGGGTGTGGGGCAAGGGGCTTCCAGACATGTCTGTCTGCCTCCCAACTGCCTGGCTCGTCGTCGTTGCACCTGCACTTACATTACCTAACCATTCCTTTTGTAATCTGCCCAAATCCTCAACTTGATCTCCCTTAATCTCTGTCATTCTTCTGTGGGGCCCTTCTCTAGACACAGTTCACCAACCTCAAGCCATGACTGATATTCCCAAAATGGAAACTAGTACTCTCACTCCTGGTACAGGATCTCATCTTTATTCACACAAATTACATGCTCAACATGAATCAACACGTCATGTGACAGTCAAAAAAACTAAGGCAATTTGGGGCTAAATTTACAGAAAAGAAATACTATTCCCAAGAATAAGGAGGTGATATCATTCTCTATTCTGCCATGGCCACAGACACACATAGGTACACATACATATATACACACACACATATGTGCATATAACAAACTAGTTAGTGTTCAGTTGTGGGCATGACACTTTAAGAAGGATATTGACAAGCTATGGAGCAGACAGAGAAAGGAAACCATAGTGGTGAAAGGCCTTCAATACAAGCAATATGAAGACAGATTGAAGGAACTGGGGCTGTTTAGACTGGGAAACAGAAGACCAAGTGGGAGACATGATGTGTCCATGTATGTAAAAGACGGCTGGGTGGAAGATGGAAGGCATGATCTGGAAACAACAGGTAGAAGTTGCAAAGAGGTAAATTTAGATTTGATGGCAGGATAGTAGGAAAGGCTTCCTAACAATGAGAGTCACCTCAGAGCAGCACAGGCCGCCTTGAGAAGTGCTGGGATCCCTCTCGCTGGAAAGTTGAGTGAAAAGCTCAATGCCCATCCGGCCGGTGTGCTGTGACAGGGAATTCCTCTGGGGATATGGGTTTGCCCAGATCGTTGCCAAGATCTTTTCTAATTCTGAGTTTCATTGATTCTGTGGCCCAATAGTTATTTCTTGAACTTAACATTCCAGCTCTTGTCCCTGTGCTGTGCCATAAGCTCTCCCCTTGCCTGAAATACACCTCCCCCCTCCTCAACTCACCTGCTAAAAATCCCACCTTTTCTTCAAGCTCCATTCAAACACTCCCACTGGTGGGAAGCCTTTTTCTGATCCCTTCAGAGATTGTATTCTTTCTCCTCAAAGTGTTGTATTATGACATAGATGTATATGTACATGTCTACATACACATATGTCTGTGTCTCTGTACATGTCTATGGAACCCTCCCCACTTGAAGAGCAGGGACCATTTGATTTTTATACGCCCAGCACTTAGAACAATGCCTTACATATTATAGGTACTTCATGTCTGTTCCATTCAGCTGTTGAAATGAATACTCTAATTCCTCTCCCATCACACCTACAAGATAAAGGAAAAAATTCCTTGGCCAGTCACTTAAAAATCTTCAAAATATGACTGAGGCCTAGGTAGTCACCTTTAGATCTCACCACTTGGAAGCAAGCATCAGCCAATGTAGTCAGGCCACACTTCTTCATTCTGCCCTTCCTTCCCTTCCCTCCCTTCTCTCCCCCTATACAATGGCTTGCTATTTAACTTTCATACATGCCTTTTCTTTCCATCTCTAAGACAAGTAAACCAATTTCATGCTTTAAAACAATTCATCTCTGGGCCTGAAGCAGCATCTACACATGTATTTGCCAATCCTTATGTACTCACTGAAGGCTCAGAAGAGTCAGGCATGAAACGTCTTCTAGGGAAATGTAACCCCCAAGAATGGTGAAAGAAACAACTCATTTGGGCTTTAGCTAAATTCCCAGGCTGCTGTGAGGAAGACTCCTTCTTCACCATTTCAAAGGGGCTTCACACGTGACAGATCTGCCGAGGTGCTGCTTACACGGCCCTCCATCTGTCTGGTTCTCACTCACTCACCTAGACAGGAACCTTTAGCAATTTCTCTCTTCAAAGTCCATGGTGCTTTCCCTTCTTCCAGCTTCCCCAGGCTTGGAAACGGGAAGCCCTGTTTATGCAGACAGAAAGAAGAATGTGATGGGGCAGAAATATAGAGCCAACTCAGCCCCTTCCAATGCAGGCAAAGAACATGAACGTGAAAAGGTCTAAGGCAGGAGGCATTTCCTAAAATATATATGTTTTGTGCTTCCAGATGAATACTATTATAATATTTTTCTAACTCTATTTCCTCATTATCTATTTTTATTCCTTCAATTTCTTTTTCTTATCTTATTGCTATTGCTAACATTTCTAGCACAATACTGAATAATGGTGATAATGAAAATCCTTGATTCCCTCCTCATCTTAATGGAAAGGCTTCTAGTTTATTGCCATTACAGATAAAGCTTGCTTGTAGTTTTAGGCAGATACTACTTGTTACTTCAAGAAAGGCTCCCTTTATTTCGATTCTTAGTGTTTTTAATAGGAAAATGTATTTTGTCGAAAGTTTTTTTCTCCACCTATAGATGTAACTGTGTGATTTTTGTTGTTTTTTGTTATTGATATGGCATATTAAGTTTAGAGTTTTCTTAATAATAAGCCAGTGTGCATCAATGGAATAATTCCCACCTGGTCACAGTGTATGGTCTTTGTGATATATTACTAAAATCTCCTTGCTAATATTTTATTTCAAATGTTTGCACCAATATTCATTAGGGAAATTAGTCTATAATCTTCTTTCTCTGTTTTTGCTCTCCCTGTAGGCATCAAAAGCATATTTGTGTCACAGAAAAGGACTCCTTTACCTAATTTTTAAACTATTTTTTCAAATAGTTTATATAGTATTGGAATTAATTGTTCTTTTAAAAATATTTGGTAGGATTCACTTATACATCCATCTGGTCCTTTTTTTTCTTAAGGAACACATTTATGACTTGCTCAATTTCTTTTTATAAGGCAGGGTCATTTAATTATTCTATTTCCTCTTCTATCAATCTGGACAATTTATATTTTGTAAATATTCAATTGTTTCACTTTGATTGTCCATTTTACTGGCATATAATTGGGCAAAACAATTCCTAAGAATCGCTTTAATTTTCTTTTCATTGATGATGCATGTTGATAACTGGTAATTTGATTTCCTTCTTTCTTTTTTAAATCAAATTAACTCATGACTTATCTGTTTTATTTGTTCTTTCATAAAACCAGTTCCTTGTTTTATTTATTAGTTCAATTTTTAACTTTAAATTTGTTCTTTTTCTAGTTTTTTTAGTTGCATACCCAATTAATTGATCTGCTCTCTCTCCTTTATTGATATAAGCATTAAGCGATATAAATTTTCCCCTAAGTGTTAATTTTGCTCCTCCCACAAATTTTTGTATGTTGTTACATTGTTGTCATTATCTTTAATTAAATTCTTTCTATGATTTGTTCTTTGACCCCCTCATTCTTTAGGATTAGATTAGTTTCCATTTAATTTTTATCGCTGCTTCCAAGGTCCATTATTGAATGTAATTTTTATTGCATCATGGTAAAAAAAAAAAAGGTGCATTTAATATTTCTGCTTTTTTTGCATTTGTTTGTGAGGGTTTTATGTCCTAATACAGGGTTAGTTTTTGTAAAGGCGCCAGTTATAACTGAGAAAATGTTATAATCCCTTCTATTCACATTCAATTTTCTCCAGAGGTCTTTCTTATCTATTTATCTCCACTAACTTCTTTCTTGTCTATTTAATTGTTATTGCTATCTAACTTTGAAAGAGGAAAGTTGAGGTCCTTCAATAGTTTACTTTTATCATCTATTTCCTCCTATAACTCATTTAACTTTTCCTTTAAGAATCAGAATGCGAGGGGCAGTCAGGTGGCGTAATGAACAGAACACTGGCCTTGGAATCAGGAAGACCTGAGTTCAAATTTGACCTCAGACACTTGACACACTTACTAACCATGTGACCTTGGGCAAGTCACTTAACCCCAATTGCCTTGCCTTCCCCCCTCCAAAAAGAAAAAAATAAGAATCCGAATGTGGAAATGTATCCTTTTTAGATCATAATGCAATAAAAGTCACATTTAATAACAGGCAAAAGAAATATAGACTAAAATTTAATTGGAAACTAAATAGTCTAATCCTAAAAAATAAGTGGGTTGAAGAATAAATCATAGAAACAATAAATAATTTGATTAAAGAAAATGACAACAATGAGACAGCATACCAAAATTTATGGGATTCAGTTAAAGTGGTACTTGCGGGAAAAGTTATAATTCTGATTGCTTACATCAGTAAAGAAAGAGAAGATCAATGAATTGGGTATGCAACCAAAACTAGAAAGAGAACAAATTAAAAATCTCCAATTAAACATTAAATTAGAAATCCTGAAAATCAAAGGAGAGATTAGTAAAATTTCAAGTAAGGAAACTTAATGAACTAATAAATAAAACTAGAAGCTGGTTCTATGAAAAACTCCCCCAATAAAATAGATTAAGGTGGCTAGGTGGCGCAGTGAGTAAAGCGCTGGACCCAGAGTCAGGAGGACCTGTGTTTGGTTCTGACCTTAGACACTTAACACCCACACAAAAATACTAGCTGTGTAACCTTGGGCAAGTTACTTAACCCCAATTGCCCTCCAAAAGGCAAAAAATAAAATAAAATAAAACAAAATAAAATAGATGAACCATTGGTTAATTTGATTTTAAAAAGGAAAAGGAAAAAAACAAATTACTAGTATCAAAAGTAAAAGGGGTGAATTAACCACCAACAAAGATAAAATTAAAACAATTATTAGGAGATAATTTGCCAATTATGCCAATAAATTTGACAATCTAAATTAAATAGATGAATATCTACAAAAATAAAACTTACCCAGATTAACCTAAGAAGAAATGGAAGACAATTCAATTTTTGAAAAAGAAATTGAACAGGACATCAAATAACTTCCTAAGGAAAAAACCCCAGGGCAGGTGGATTCACAAGTGAACTCTACCAAACATTTAAAGAACAATTAATCCCAATTCTATATAAACTATTTGGAAAAACAGGAAAAGAAGGAGTTCTTCTAAATTCCTTTTACTATACAAATATGGTTTTGATACCTAAACCACAAAAAGCCAAAACAGAGGAAGAAATTTATAGACCAATTTCCCTAATGATGCAAAAATTTTAAATAAAATACTAGCAAGGAAATTACAGCAATATATCACAAGGATCATATAATATGACCAGGTGGAATTTATACCAGAAATCCAGGGCTGGTTGAATATTAGGAAAACTATCAGCATAATTGATCATTATCAATAACAACACCAACAGAAATCATGATTGTCTCAATAGACACAGAAAAAAAAGCTTTAACAAAATACACTGCCCATTCCTATTAAAAATTCTTATTCTATTTAGGAATAAATGGAGTTTACCTTAAAATGATAAGTAATATTGATCTAAAACCATCAGCAACCATTGTTGGAAGTGGGGATAAGCTAGAAGCCTTCTGAATACAATCAGAGGTGAAGCAAGGATGTCCATAATTACTTCTATTATTCAATATTATACTAGAAATGTTATCTATAGGAATAAAAGAAGAAAAAGAAATGGAAGGAATTAGACTAGGCAATGAAGAAACAAAATTATCACACTTTGTAGATGTAAATTCTAGAGAATCAACTAAAACTAGTGGAAATAATGAACAATGTTAGCAAAGGTGCAGGATACAAAATAAACCCACATTAATAATCAGTATTTCTATATATTGCCAACAAAATCCAACAACAAGACACAGAAAAGAGAAATTCCATTTGAAATATCTGTGGACAATATAAAATATTTGGGAGTCTACCTGACAAGACAAACCCAGGAACTCTATGAATACTACTACAAAACACTTTCACACAAAGTCAGATCTAAACAAATGGAAAGGAGTGGCTAGGTGGCACAGTGAATAGAGCACCAGCCCTGGAGTCAGAAAGACCTGAGCTCAAATCTAACCTCAGACACCTAACACTTAGTAGCAGTGTGACCTTGGGCAAGTCACTTAACCCCAATTGCCCTGCCCTCTCCCCTCCAAAAAGCAAAAATAAACAAATAAATAAATAAACAGATGTAAAAATATTACTTGCACATGGGCAAGCCAAATTATAAAAATTACAATTCTACCTAAATAAATCTATTTATTTAGCACCATGTCAATCAAATTACCAAAAAATTATTTTATAGAGTTAGGAAAAAATCATGACAAAATTCATCTGGAGGAACAAAAAGCCAAGGTTATCAAAGGAATCAATGGAAAAAAAATGTGGAGGATGATCTAGTGTATCATATCTTAAACTGTATTATAAAGCAGCAATTATCAAAACCATCTGCTACTGGCTAAGAAATAGAGTGCTGGATCAGTAGAATAGATTAGGTACACATTACATTATAGTAAATGACCAGAGATGGGGAACCTGTGGCCTTCTAGGTCCTTGAATATGGCCTTTTAACTTAGTCCAACTTTTACAGAACAAATACTTTTATTAAGGGGATTTGTTCTGTGAAGTTTACATTCAGTCAAAGGGCCACACTTGAGGACCAGGAAGGTTACTTATGGCCTCAAGTTCACAGGTTCCCCACCCTGGTAAGTGACCATAGTAATCTAGAATATGATAAATCCAAAGATCCAAGTTTTCGGAACAAAAACTGCTGGAAAAAAAATGGAAAACAGTATGGCCAACATCTCATACCATATACCAACATATACTCAAAATGGGTACATGATTTACACATAAAGGGTGATACCATAAGCAAATTAGGAGAGCATGGAATAGTTTATTTGTCAGAACTAGGGAAAAGAGAAGAATTTAGGACCAAAGAAAATATATAAAGCATTAACAAAAACTAAAATAGATAATTTTGATTATATAACATTAAAAAGTTTTTGCACAAACAAAACCAATGCAACCAAAATTAAAAGGAAAGCAGAAAACTAGGAATTTTTTTTGTGTGACAAATGTCTCGGATAAAGGCCTCATTTCTCAAGCATATAGAGAACTGAGTCAAATTTATAAGAATACAAGTCACTCCCTAATTGATAAATGGTCAAAGGATATGAACAGGCAGTTTTCAGGCAATGAAATCAAAACTATCTATAGTCACATGAAAAATGCTCTAAATCACCTTTTTTTTGGTTTTTAGAGGGGGAAGGGAGGGCAATTGGGGTTAAGTGCCTTGCCCAAGGTCACACAGATAGTAAGTGTTAAGTGTCTGAGGCCGAATTTGAACTCAAGATCTCCTGACTTCAGGGCTGGTGCTCTATTCACTACACCACCTAGCCGCCCCTCTGAATCACTTTTAATTAGAGAAAGGCAAATTAAAAAACCTCTGAGGTCCCATCTTGCACCTATCAGATTGGCAAATATGACAGAAAAGGAAAATGATAAATGTTGGAGATGCTGGAAAACTAGGACACAGGGAACTGTTGCTGAAGTTATGAACTGATCCAACTTTCTGGAGAGCAATTTGGATCTATGCCCAAAGGGCTATAAGACTATGCATACCCTTTGATCTGAAAGTACCACTACTAGGTCAATATCGAAAAATTTAGGTCCTTCCCACTTTTTAAAAAAGCTTTGTAATTAGACAATGATGAAGAGAATCTTGTAAGGCAAATATGTAACTCAATCAAGTTAAAAGTCAGAAACATTTTTCTGTTTCATTTTAAAGAAAAAGATTTCACTGAAATCAGTTATCTTAAAGGAAAATAACTGAATGTATTCCAGTCTTTTGTTATCTGTTATAATTGAAGTTAAGCAAGTATCTTTTAGTCAAGTCCATCTGTGTAACCCTAGAGATGGAAAACATCTACTTATAAAGAATGCTCATAGTGATGCTTCCTGTTGTATTTCATCTTACTAAGGGAAGAATTAGAAATTGAAACACAGCCAGTAGGAGTGGCCAGGAGTAAGAGCGCTGGCCCCAGCATCGGGAGACCTGGGATCGGTTCCGGCTTCAGATACTCGGAACCCACACAAAAATAACTGGCCGTGTAACCTTGAGCAAGTTACTTAACCCCGATTGCTTTAAAAAAAAAAAAAAGAAACAGAGCAAGTAGCTCTCAAAACTGGATTAAGGATTGCACATATAAAATTACTTTGATAACTGTAAGGAATTTTTTTAAAGATCTGATCATTTTAAGAGACAGAAAGGTATCATATTCCATGTTAGGCCCATGAATTATGGGTTTCTAACTTCAGGTTTATATTTTGCCACACAAACTAGCTACCAAAACTAAATTTCAGAGGGCCTACTAGATTATATCAAGATCTGTTCTGCAACAGAATGCAGCAAAAATATCTAAGAATCTTTGAAAGTAACCTAAACCAGAGAAGCAAAAATTCTAGGAAAAGCCCCTCCCCCTTCAGAGCTCTTCTGAAGACAGACCTACTGTAGAATGCCTAAGAGGAGATGTTTTCAGAAACCAGACAACTACATGAGATATCTAAGATACAATAGGGTTGATGAAATGGACATTGGGAATGGGCTAGAAGGAAGAGGATTGAATGTTTATCCTTCCATTTCCTTCTTTCCCCATGCACTGCTATGTCAGTAAGGCTCACTTATCAAAGGAGACTGCCCTAGACAGTTTTATCAGTGTGTTGGTCACCAGTGGTCTTGAAGACCAAGCCTGATGGTTTGGGAGCCAACCCCTCTCAAATTATTCCTATTAAAGTAGAATATCTGGAATAAAATTTTTTTAGTTCCTATTCCCATATATTGAAGTTACAGCTTTAGAACAAGCAGAAATACTAGTCCAAACTACAGGGGAGACCCATAAGGGTTCCATGTCATGCCATAGGGCTCTCCTAGCTGTAAGTCTCATAATCACCTTTTGGCTTTGATAAATTGACTCCTAATGATGGGGGGTAAAACGGGGATCCCAAAAGGTTCAGCAGATATTCTGATCTTATTCAAGACCAGAAAACCTGCAATAGCGTCTGGAAAGAATTCAAGGTCTCAGGCTTAATTGGAGTGAGAGTTGTAGAAGTTTATTGTTACACTTCTATGAGAAGAGGGCAAGAGTCCTTTAGGGGACCTGCGAGTGAGAGGGGCACATGCTTTTACTTTTAAAGGGTAGGGCTGCCATTGTCAGGGCTGGCCTGACGGGAGGGGCCTCAGTGCATAGACAAAGGTCAGAGCTGACCAAGAGGAGCATGTGAATAGGTAGTTTAGATAAGATTTGGGCCAGGCCCTAGGAGACATGAGGGATTAAGTAAGAACAAAGGAGTCCCAAGGTGTTGCCTAGGCCTAGTGTGGATAGGGGGAAGGGGCAGAGTCGGAGGTTGGGAAAGGAATTTTACAGATAACAATTTTACAATACAAATTGCAGTTACAATTTCACAGACTGGTTTCACAAGTTGGTTTCACAAATTGACCTAGACCCCAGGTACCCCATCACTAAGAAATTCATGGTGGTTCACAGCCATTCAAATTTCTTATTTACATGATTTTTGCTTCTGCAATCATTGCTTCAGCTTTACTAAATGTTATGGAGTGGCAGACATATATGATTTTTACTATGCTTTGTTTTGTAGCTTTAATCAGGCTAAATGATTCACGGGAGGCATGGCTTCCCAAGAATCAAAGGTGAGAACTGCAAAGTTGAAAATTAATTTTAATTCTATTTTGTTGAGAGGTAATTAAAGCAAGCACACATTTAATATTCCCCTTCTCTGTGGAAGCCTAAATTCCTCACCATTGTAAGTTTACTCAGGTCACTTGGGTCACTCAATTCTGTTCTTGTGACTTCTATTTCTACCCTTGACATTTGTGACTTGTACCTTATCCTTGTAACTTCAACTATCACCCACTTTCTAGAAACTTGATTAACTATAAGTCTCATCAATATAAACTGTTGTAGTAACTTCCATCTCCTGTAAGAACAATGAAAATCCACCTAGACTCATTACTCAGTGATGAACTCTACCCCCACCTTCATCATCATGAGTAAAACCTCACTCCCTCCCCCCAGCTGCCTGATCCCTTATTCCCATTCCCCTCACACTAAACCCAATAATGTCCCACTTCAAAGCTACCAAACCCTACCACTGGTTCTCTGAAATAACTGCTCCAGACTCAACAAACTTGCTTTCATCTTAAATCCCTTCCTTTCCCACTCCTTTCATCTGCTGGCAATCACTGCCTCCCTGGCTTCCCTTTCCAGCACTGGCTGCACTGTCACTCATCCCTTCCCCCCAACTCACTGACTGAGGTGGGGAGTTGGAATATTCCTTGCTCCCCACCGGCACTTCCAAGGTCCCCCTCTACCACCATCAGTCACTAACCTCTCCTTCTGTGAAGGTCACTCAATCTATATCTACCATCCAGTCAAAATTCTGGTAGCTCTTGTCTATCAACTATCAGGCCACTCCTTTCTTTCCTCAATGACTTCCATGCCTGGCTCAGAGCCTGCTCCCCTCCCCAACTCCTGTTCTCATACCAGGGGATGTCCACATCCATACTCCCCCTTCAAAAATGCTTACCTCCCAGTTCCTCCTTTTACATGAGTAAACACTCATTTCACCACTTCAGTCACAGATGGTCACGACTTTGACCTTGTCATCACATATAAGTGAACTACACATCATGTTCAGAGACTCTGAAATTCCTTTATCTGATTACGATTTCTTTTCACTCCATTTCATGCTGTTATTATTATACAATATTCTTCTAGTTCTACTCACTTTGTATTGGTTCATATTGATTTTCCCAGGTTTTTCCAAAACCATCCCCTTCATCATTTCTTACAATCCATCACCACAATTTGTTCAGGCATTCCCCAAATGATGGATATCCCCTCAATTTCTACTTTTTTCCACTAAAAAGTACCAAAAGATCTGCTATAAATATTTTTGTATACAGAGGTTCTTTTCCTTTATCTCTTTGGGATATAGACCTTGTTGTGACATTTCTAGGTCAAAGGGTATGAACAACTTTATAGTCCTTTGGGCAAGTGTTTAATTATTCTCCAGAATAGCTGGACCAATTTACAACTCCATCAAGAATGCACTAGGTTACCTGTTTTTCCATTTCCCCTCCAGTATTAGACATTTTCCTTTTCTGTCATGTTAGTCAATCTGATGACTGTCCGGCACCACATAAGAGTTATTTTAATTTAGATGTCTCTAATTATTAGTTATTTAGAACACTTTTTCATATGACTATTGATGATTTGTATTTCTTCTTCTGAAAATTGCCCTTTCATATCCATTGACCATTTACCAAATGAGGAATGATTTGTATTCTTATAAATTTTCCCCAGTTCCACATATATTTGAGATATGAGACCTTTACCAAAGAAAATTTTTGGAAAAAAAAATTTTCCCCAGGGTCTTTTTGTTCTTCTCATTTTGTCTCTACTGGTATTGTTTGGGTAAAAATGTTTTAATTTAATCAAAATTATCCATTTTACTTCACATAATCCTCTCTATATCTTGTTGGTCATGAACTCTTCCCTCATCCACAGATCTGTCAGATAACTTTTTTTCCCATGTTCCCCTAATTTGCTTATGATATCACCCTTTATATCTAAATTGTGTACCCATTTTAAACTTTTCTTTGTATATGGCAGGAGATGTTGGTCTATGACTAGTTTCTGCCAGATTGCTTTC
Organism: Petaurus breviceps papuanus; assembly: GCF_028583685.1. Taxonomy (NCBI): domain Eukaryota; kingdom Metazoa; phylum Chordata; class Mammalia; order Diprotodontia; family Petauridae; genus Petaurus; species Petaurus breviceps. Next base: position 688,167 of record NW_027186343.1, on the reverse strand, counting down.
CAGTTTCCTCAGAAATTTTTGTCGAATAGTGAATTCTTAATGTAATAATTTAAACCTTTAGGTTTATGAAACACTAGGCTGCTGTTATTGTTTACTTTCATATGTTGTGTACCTAATCTATTCCACTGATCTTCTATTCCTTATCCATAATCAGACTGGTTTGATGATGACCACTTTTACTATAGTGCTGAAATCTGGCACAGTGGGGCTTCTGTCCTTCAAGTCTTTCTCTTTCATTAATTCCACTGACATTCTTGACTTTGTGTTCCTCCAGATGAATTTTTCTTTTCTTTTTTAAAAAATTCTATTAAAAAATTCTTTGGTAGTTTGATTGGTATAGTACTGAATAAATTAATTTAGGCAGTAGTGCCATTTTTACTAATTTTGGCTCAGACTACCCATGGACAATGACTATTTCTCCAATTGTTTAGATATTGTTGTATGAAAAATGTTTCATAACTGTGTTCATTTAGTTCCCAGTTTTGTTTTGGCAAGTACATCCAGTTATTTTATATTACCTGCAGTTATTTTTAATGGAATTTGTCTCTCTTCCTGCTGGACTTTGTTGGTAATACATGGAAATGCTAATGGTTTATGTGGGTCTATTTTATGACCTGGAGTTTTGCTAAATTTGTTAATTATTTCAACTAGTCTTTTAGTTGATTCTCTAATTAAACCATCATATTGTTTGCAAAGAGTAATAGTTTTGTTTCCTCGTTTACTATTCTAATTCCTTCCATTTCTTTTTCTTGTCTTATTGCTATAGTTAGGATTTCTAATACAATACTGAACAATAGTAGTGATATAGGCATCCTTGCTTCACCTCATCTTAATGGAAAGGCTTCCAGCTTATCTGCATTACAGCTAATTCTTGCTGATGGTTTTAGATAGAGTACTAAACAATTTAAATTTTTCCAATTATATGAAAAAATAAATTTTAATATTCTTTTAAAAAAATTTTGAGTTCCAAGTTCTCTCCCTCCCCCTTGGGATCCTCCTTCTTGAGTAGGCAAGGAATTTGATCTAGATCATACATGTGCATTCATGCAAAACATTTCCATATTTGCCATGTTGTAAAAGAAAATGCAGGCCGAAAAAAAAGTATGTATGTTAAAAAAGGATCCATTGATTCTGATGCTTTCTAGTGTTTTTAATAGGAATCAGTGTTGTATTTTATCAAAAGGTTTTTCTATATCTATTGAGATATTCATATGATTTTTGTTGGTTTTGTTATTGATATGGTCAATTATGCCAATATTTTTCCTAATATTGAACCAGCCTTATATTCATGGTATAAATTTCACATGATCATGGGGTATAATTTTTGTGATATATTACTGGAATCTCCTTGCTACTATTTTAAAATTTTGTACCAATATTGATCAGGGAAATTAGTATACAATTTTCTTTTTTTTGCTTTTCCTGGTTTAGGTACTAAAACTACATTTGTGTCACAAAAGGAATCTGGTAGAACTCCTTCTTTACCTATTTTCCCAAATAGTTCATATAGTATTGGAATTAACTGGTCTTTAAATGTTTAGTAGAATTCACTTGTGAATCTATCTGATCCTGGGAATTTTTTTCTCAGGGAGTTTATGGATTATTCAATTTCTTTTTCTAAGGGTTATTTAAGTATTCCATTTCCTCTTCTCTTAATCTGGGCAATTTATATTTTTGTAACTATTCATCTGCTGGCACATAATTGGACAAAAGAGTTCTTGAGAATTACTTTAATTTTATCTTCATTGGTGCATTCAACTTTTTCATTTTTTGTACTAGTAAGGTGGCTTTTTTATAAATCAAATGAACAAGTGATTTACCTATTTTATTGGTTCTTTCACAAAAACCAGCATCTAATTTTATTAGTTCAATGGTTTTCTTACTTTCAATTTTATTAATCTCTCCTTTGATTTTCATCATTTCCAATTTGATGTTTAATTGGGGATTTTAATTTGTTCTTTTTCTAGTTTTTTTAGTTGCAGGCTCAACTCATTGATATGCTCTTTATTTATTTTATTGAAGTAAGAGTTTAGAGAAATAAATTTTCTGATATGTACTGCTTTGGTCACATCCAAGAAATTTTGGTATGTTGTCTCATTGTTGTCATTATGTTTAATGAAGTTATTGATTGTTTCTATGATTTGTTCCATGGTCCATTCATTTTTTAGAATTATATTTAGTTTCCAATTAATTTTTAATCTATGCCTCTGAGACCCTTTATTGAATGTAATTTTTACTGCATCATGGTCCAAAAAGGGTGTGTTTAATATTACTGTTTTTTGCATGTTTGTGAGTTTTTTGGTACCCTAATACATGGTCAGTTTTTGTGAAGGCAAAATATACAGCTGAGAAAAAGGTATACTCCTTTCTATTCCCATTCAATTTTCTCCAGAGGCCTATATCTAAGTTTTCTAAAATTGTATTCATCTCCCTAACTTCTTTCTTATTTTATAATTAGATTCATCTAGCTCATAGAGGGGAAAGTTGACGTTCCCCAACTAGTTCAATTTTACTGGTTATTTCTTCCTATAACTCATTTTCCTGTAACTTTTCCTTTAAGACTCTGGATGCTAGGGGCAGCTAGATGGCATAGTGAACAGAGCCCCGGCCCTGGAGTCAGGAGGACCTGAGTTCAAATCTGACCTCAGACACTTGACACACTTACTAGCCATGTCACTTTGGCAAGTCACTTAACCCCAATTGCCCTGCAGAAAAGCAGAAAAACAAAAATAAATTGAACAAGCTCCCTAAAATAAATAAATAAACGAACAAACAAATAAATAAATCCCCCAGGACCAGATGGACTTGCAAGTGAATTCTATCAAACATTTAAATAACACTTAATCCCATTACATAAACTGTTTGAAGAAATAGGTAAGTAAAGAGGGAGACCTACCAAATTCCTTCTATGACACAAATATGCTTTTGATGACTGAAAGAGAGAAAGCAAAACCAGAGAAAGCAAACTACAGACTAATTTCGTTAATGAATACTAATGCAAAAATTTTAAACAAAATTCTAACAAGGTAATTACTGCAACATATCACAAAGATCGTAAACTATGACCAGGTTGGATTTATACAAGGAATGCAGGGCTGGTTTAATATTAGGAAAACTATAAGCATAACTGACCATTTCAATAACAAAACCAACAAAAATCATGAGTCTCAATAGATGCAGAAAATTTTTGACAAAATGCAACACTTATTCCTATTAAAAACACTGGAGAGCATAGGAATAAGTGGAGCTTATCTTAAAATAAGTAAGAGGATAGCTGGGTGGCACAGTAAATAGAGCTCTCAGCCTAAAGTCATGAAAAGTCATCATCTTGAACTCAATTCTGGCCTCAGACTTGTATTAGCTATGAACCTGGGCAAACTTAACCCTGTTTGCCTCAATTCCTCATCTGTAAAAAGAGCTGAAGAAGGAAATGACAAACCACTCCAGCAGTTTTCAAAGAAAACCCCAAATGGGGTGGGAACTAAGTAAACAACAATGTATTGTTGGTGGAGTTGTGAACTGATCCAACCATTTAGGAAAACAATTTGGAACTATGTCCAAGGGGCTATAAAAATGAGTATACCCTTTGATCCAGTAATACCTCTCCTTGGTAAAAAAAAAAAAGAGATAAAAGAAGAAAGACCTTATTTATACAAATATAAATTTGTATAAATATATAATAAATATAGCAGCTCTTTTTCTGGTGGCGAACAATTGGAAAGTGAGGTGATGCCCATCGGTTGCGGAATGGCTGAACAAGCTGTGATACATGGTTATGACGAAATACTGTTGTGCTATATATAAGAAATGAGAAGTGGCATGATTCCAGAAAAACCCGCAAAGACTTACATGGAGGGATGCAGAGTGAAGGCAACAGAGCCAGAACATTGTGCACAGTAACAGCAACATTGTAAGATGATCAGCTGTGAAGGACCTAGCTATTCTGAGCAAACCGATGAGCCAAGACAGTTCCAAAGAAGCCGGGATGAAAAATGCTACCCAGTTCCAGCAGGGGCTGATGAACACTGAGTACAGGCTGAAGCATACTTCTTTTTTAAACTTTCTTAATTCTTATTGTTTTATTTTGTGTTTTCTTTAGCAACATGGCTAATATGTGTTACGTGACTTCATATGTATAATCGATATCAAAATGCTTGCCTTCTCAAGGAAGTATGGAGGAGGGAGAGAATTTGGAACTCAAAAAATTTTTAAATGATTTAAAAATGGCATGTAATTGGGAAATGTTTAATAAATGAATCGAACAAGAAAACACCCTACCCATCTCTTTCTCGCCCTTCCCCAAAGATCCCCTCCGCCTCTCCTGCTTCCACCCCCTTCACTTACAACTAACTACCAGGAGTCCGCGCTCAACTGGGGGCTGTCACACCCCGCCTCCAATTCTGCCTCTCACACCTGTCCCCCCTAGATCTCCCCATCTACCCTCCTACGCCAGCAGGGGCTGCTCCTCCAATTCTACCTATCACACGGGGCATGCACGAACACTCAGGGATTCTGCGGCTCAAGGTCCTCTTCTAGCTCTGAAGAGGCAGGCGCACCCCTCCCCCAGAGCGAGAAAACACACATGCACTCAGAACTGCATTTCCCAGAATTCTCATGCAATCTGCTCAATGCCCCTCCCCTAATGCCCCCATTTGCCCAGCTTCCGGGGGTGTGGCTTCTCCCAAAATTCCTGATTGGTCACAGGCTGGTTACAAGTAGGACCTTCTAGCTCTAGTTCAGGGAGGATAGAGAGGAAACTCTGTTCGAGTTCTCCATAGCCAATCAGAGGGCCCCCTACCTTCCCGCCTATCAACGGATGCGCTCCCCTTCCACCAATAAGAAGACGCGCTTTCCTCCATCAGTCTGAGGACGTCTTTTTTGTCGCCAATCAGAGGGCTCACTTCCCTCAGCCAATCAGAATCCTCCCTTTTCCCTCCTCCCGTCCTCGCTTTCCAGAGTGTGTCTCCATGGAAACCCGTAAGTGTCTCCTCTCCGCCTTTAGCAGCAAGAAACTGTCTCTCTACACCCAGATCTTGTCACGCTTCACCTCGTCACTGAAACGCACCATGAGCTTCAATTTCCTCACCTGAGAAACGGGACTATAGGACACATTGGCAAGCCCTTATTCCGGTGGCTGTTGTGAAGAAAACACTTTAAAGACAAGCACCATAGGAACGTGAGGTGTCCAGTACACAAATAAGGGAAGCACTGAGGTAAAGCCTGGAGACCATTCAAAAGATCCATAAAAGCTCACAACGAAGGCCTCAACTTAGAAAAAAACTATTACTAAAGAATAGAAGAATGACAGCCCTGCCTGGTCATGCCACAAATTAAAGAGGTTGTTTGTAGCGTAAAGGGATCCATCACCCATTCAGAATTTAAAGTGACAGAGAATAGCAGCTAGCATTTCTGCAGCACTTTAAGATTTGCAAAACATTTTTCATGTATTACCTCATTTTATTCTCCTAACGACCCTGAGAGATAAATTCTATTATTATCCCCACTAAACAATGAGGAAATTGAGGCAGAGGTTAAGTGACTTACACAGGGTCGCACAGCTAGTAATTGTCTAATGTCAGATTTGTACTCAGGTCTTTTCAACTAAGGCCCAGAGTTAGATGATAAAACCGAGACCTACAGATCCCAGGTTAAGAGACTTGCCTCTCAGATCTACATAGCTTCTAAGAGATTGTGAACCATTTTGGCCCCCCACCCTCCATCACCTGAGAAAGACCTAAAACCTGGATTGATCAATCAGGAGAAAGCTTGGTGGCCCACTCTGAGCTTAATCTACCATAATTCTTTGCATGCTCTGACATAACAGACATGCTTTGCTTTGCTCTCTGAGTGAATCCAAAATGGCTTTTCTGTTTCAGCAACTTCAAGGTCAGATAAAGCTGAACAGGAGCATTCTTCTGTCCAGGGCAGAACACATTGAACCAGACACTATCTTGAATAATAGGACTTTTGTTGTGTTTTCTTATGTTATATGATGTCATATTAATGATAGAAGAAACAAGCAGAAACACAGACATCCTGGATCTATAATTTCAATTGATACTTTGACACTTCTATCTTATTGTATTTACAATCTATCCTATTAAGAAATTCCTTTCTCATATTAAGGTTAAAACATATGGAGACTATAATTTTGGGTTGACACAGGGATCCTGAGTTGGGATTGCTCTCAGTATATAAAGACTTAAGCTTGTTTACCTGTAAATTCAGAATTATTTTCTGATCCCCATGCAAAGCTGGATTCTCTGGCTTAATGAGAATAAGTAAACATATTACAGCATATGTACAGCCTGACTCTGCTCCTGGTTCAAACCCTTGGTAAGGTGAACCCAATTTTGGACAAACCTTTAGTTAAGGAGAAAAACCTATTCTGTTTGTTTCTTTGGATCAAACCTGTGGTAAATGGTTGACCTGAGATAGGATTTGAACTCAAATTAGAAGTTGGCATGCCACCCAAAAAAGCATAGCAGTAGCAAACTTCCAGGATCTCCAAAAGTAAAAATGATACTTTTTCAAATTATACCAAAGAAGGAAAAAACTGAAAACTCAAAGGCTCCATGAGAATATAGATTAAAAGTACAAGATTAGAAGGTGTGTGTGTGGGGGGGGAAGAGAGCCATTTATCTGAAAAAAGCAGGAATTTCAGTGGACTGCAAGCTCAGTGTGATGTAGCAGCCAAAATTGCAGCTTGGGCTGACTTAATAAATGCATAGTTTCCAGAGATAGGGAGCTGATGGTCTCACCATATACTCTGCTCTTGTCAGGCTTCATCTGGAGAACTGGGTTGATTTCTAGCCAACAGGATTTAGCAGGTCATTTGGAAGATTGAGGGTAACCAAGAGAGTGAAAACACTTCAGTCCATGTCACATGAGGACAGGTTGATGGAACTGAGGTTGTTTCGCCTGCAGGAGAGAAGATGGAGGGAGAAGAGAAGAGCTGTATTCCAGTATTTGAAAGGCTATCATATGAAGGCATTAGGCTTGTCTCTTTGCTGGAGGCAATCTCCTTGGGAAGGCCATCTACAATAGGCACCTTTACTTCCTCTCTTCTTAACTGTCTGCACACTGGTTTCCAACCTCATCATTCAACAATAACTGCCACCTCAAAAATCTATGAATGATATATTAATTGCCACATATTATAATCTTTATTAATCCTCATGGTTCTTGAGTAGCTTTGCACTGTTAATCAGTCTCTTCTCTCTAGGTTTTCATGACACTAATCTCTCTGGGATTTCCTCTTACCAAATGATTGCTCCTTCACAGTATTTTTCCCCTGGCTGGATCTTCATCCAGGTCACAATCACTCCAAATAATGTAGTAAAAGGATCCCAGAGAAGATGACTGAATCAATTCAACTCCATTACAGTACTGCCAGAATTTTAGACAACCTGGACCTAACACAAACTTGAAACCTGGGAAGTAAGCTTAGGAGAATTAATCAGCAGAATGGTTATGAGACTATTACACTGATTAGGATGACAAAACAAAAAATCAGATGGGAAAAATTAATTAAAAATAGCTAAAAGTGAGGTCTCAATACAACAGTTTGGACATGAGAGCTACTGGAATTCCTAGAAATGAAGCAATAAATCGTTGGGTTTTTAAAAGTTAAACTGATATAAGGAGTGAAAAAAGAATGTTAGGGAAAAGAACTGGAAGATAAATTAGAGATGTTGAGAAAAGATTAGAAGGTAAATCAATAATTTAGAACAAAAAAGTACAAAATAGTACCTTGGTAAAAAGACTCCTTGAATTAATTTAAAAAAGATTCCTTGAAAATTAGAGTAGAATAAATAAGAGTTAATGACTCCATGAAACTAAAAATATTGAAACAAAGACAAATGTTTGAAGAAAAAGAAGAAAAATATGAAATATCTCATAAAAGTAATTATCCAGAAAATATTTCAAGGAGAAATAATTTAAGAACCATTGAACTACATGAAAATCATGGGCCTAGATATCATATTTTAAGAAAGCAGCTTAGATCTATTAGAAACATAAAAGTATAAATAGGAAAAAAAAACAGCTTATTGCATTCTTTAAAGAAATAATAATAATTCCTGGAGCATTATAGACACAATCCAGAATCCATGAAAAACACTTGAAGTAGATAGAAAGAAAAAGTTCATGTACCAAGAAAATTGTGAGGATCACACAAGATTTAGCATTAGAGGCATGGAGAATATGGAAAACATTATTCTAAGAAGTCAAAGATATAGGCTTGTGACTATCAATAAATTTCCCAGCAAAACCTACTATAATCCTACTGGTAAAATTAGTGCATTTTCATGCACTAATAAAATGCAAATTTTTTGATATTTCCTGATGAAAAATCAGATCAGAAGAGAAAGATTGGGGGCAAACCCCTGTAGGAATAAAGAGGAGTGGGGAAAGATAAACACAAGAAAGCAAATGGAAGGGGCATTTTTAAAGGTGAGTTGTTCAGATGTTCGTGGGGTTGGGCACTGAGGGGTAGGGGGAGAGATATGATACAAGTGTCCTTTCAAGATGATTATATCAGGCATCATAGCAAGAGTTAAATTAGAGAGGGGACCTGGGAATAAAGACAATATTATGTTTTGATGATGTTAAAGAATGGCAGTCACCGAGGGATATAGTAGACAAGAAGAATGGAGTAATGGGAAGAGAAACTTGTTAACTCGCATAATTAACGTACAAAAGAAGAATTTATAAATGAGGAAGGACTGGGGGAAGAGTTGTCACTTGAATCTCACTTTCATCTGAACTGGACCAATGAGAGTAAAACACACACACACACACACACACACACACACACACAATGGTACAAAAATACATTCCTCCCTTGTTTCTCCTTTTCATCTCATTGATGGGCAGAATTAGAATCCACTGCATAGGCGGGGTGGTTCAGGATAAGAAGACATTTCTGAGAACAAGCTCTGTAAGGCTGGGGGATCATATACTATGAACATTCTTTAGTTAGAGAGTAGCAGGTTTTCATCTTCCCCTCACTCCTCAGTAAGATGTAGACCAGTAGTATTGAGGAGTGAGTAGAAGACAGAGTTTCTTCAATAGAGGTAGGGGATTGGATCTCAAGTTGGGTTCTAGACACAATTCTGAAAGCTAGTTTGTGTCTCTGTTGGCATTCTCTCATGTTAGCTCCTAGGGATTTTTAATTTCACGGTTCTTGCCTTTTCCTATGATTTCTGTTCAAATTCCCTTATCTATTTCCCATTTTATTGTAGGATTATCTCATTAGGAATCGGGATTGCTTGATTCCTTTTACTTGTATGTCCAATGCCTAAAAGTACCTGACACATAAAAAAACAAAAAATAAAAAACTTGTTTATCACTTGATTGAGAGAGTAGCTAATCTTCAAGGTTGCTGGTTCAGTGAAACCTATCCATTTTTGATAGCACTACTTCTGAGAAACACTTCTGAAGACAATAGAATTTTTTTGTAGGACTTAAAAAAATCAGACTTTGAATTGGTCAGACTTGTAATACATCAAATTTTAGCTTGACGTGTGGGGGAAAATATGCTACCAAGAAGAGCTGTTAAATGCCGTGGCTTGCCTTGAGATGAGGCTGGTTCCCAATGAAGGGCCTCAACTAGAGGCCAAGTCACTACCTCTTGGTGATGCGAGTGGGAAGATACTTCAGAGTATGAGTTGGACCAAGTTGCTATAAAGTTCCATTCCATTTGCAATTTCAGTGAGTCTTTGATACTAGGTCTTTCAAGAAGAATCAATGATCTGTGAAATAAGGAAATAACTTGCATAAATACATTTAGGAAGTTCATATAAAAAAGTACAGCCATCAAAAAAGAATATGGAAGAATGTGGAAGTTTTCCATCCAAATATTCTGTCAATTGAAATATGAGCCATCTTTCAAGATGCAACTCAATGTCTCCTTCTTGTAGGTTGTAATGGTTAGCCAGAAATAAAGACCCACTCCTTAGCAATAAAAAAATACAGCATTTCCCATCTCTCTGTCTTAGTCACACTCTATTCTGCATTCTGTTTATTGGGGGACAGGGCACTCTAAATAGATCACACTCTATTCTGCATTCTGTTTATTGGGGGGACAGGGCACTCTAAATAGACTGAAAGTTCCATGGTAAATTTTCAGGGCCTCACAGCATCTTACCCAAAGTACACATTCAATGAGAGACAAATTAAATCACTGAAACTAGTTTAATTTATTGTGAAAATACATGAATAATAGTATCCATTGAAGATCAGACAATACAAGGTGCTTGGGAATAATCCCCTATAGGTTAAAGTGTTTGAAACAGAGCTAAGAACTTGTGGGCATTGACTCTCTCCTTCCACTTGATAATAAAATAATCTAGGACCTGCCATGAAATAGTCATTGTCTTCCCTTTTCACACAGCAGAGCAGAAACATGTAGGCAGATGACTGCTTGCTCCTCCCCCTACTTCTCCTCAGTTACAGGGTTTGGATTCCCCAGGGACCACTGAGATCTATTTCTCATATCTATCTTCCAATAGTGCCCACCTGAGTTGAGGATTGGTCACCAAAGACATAATAACAACCAGAGTCTTTAGTACTGTTAGACTTAAATGGACAGGCTTCTCCACATCTCACACTCTTCAGATCCTCAAATACAGCAATACAGGAACTGGCTGTTTCAGGATCTACTCTGATGTAAATTTTGAAGAGGACATAGGTTATTTGGTAGTCCTGAAGGCCCAGTGTACCCACCTTCTGCTATATTTGGGAAGCCCTTCTATTTCCAGGACAGAATGGATAAAGGGATCAAGAGTTATCTTCTCTGCTGAACCTCCTTCTCTCCAAGGGCTGTCACTGCTGAATGCTACTAGTCAATCTCAGGCTTGCATGTGTGACTCTGATGTCAGGTGCCTCCAAAGCATCTTCCTGCTCCTGATGCAGCAATTCCTAACAAGCTCTAGAGGATTCAAATGGAACTATGGTTAACTGATTGTCACAGTCTCTCTGACTCATAAGGGTGGATTTGCTGCACCACCAACCTCAAATCTTGTGTTTTATCTGCATTATGCAGTATTACATGAACTGATAGAATCACAGAGATTCTCATAGAATACTATCTTTTTCTCTAACATTCCTGTGCCATCACAAATATCTCTAGATATTCTGAGTGCATGGGCAGTGATCTATAATCAGAAGAGACCATCAGTAATGAAAGTACAGCATGGAAGACTGTGGACCAAGGGATTCATATCTGTGGGATAAATTTACTTACCATTTTGAAGAAGGAAGAAACTTAGAGCTAGTCTAGATAGGGACTACTTGAGGCTCCCCGCCTGTATGTTTCCCTAAAGAAAAGAGTAAGTCATTCTTCAGAGAATATCCCGAGGACTATGGCAAAGGGCTCTGGCTGAGGCATTTGTCCTGTGTGTTTTCATAGACTGATAGAAGACCCAAGAATCAGCTATATGGCACTGTATGTGGAGTCAGAAACAGAGTCAGGAAGCCACGAGTACAAATCAAGCTTCAGGCATTTACTAGCTGTCTGATCTTTGGAAAGACACTTAACTTCTGCCTCCCTCAGTTTCCTTATCTGCAAAGCCTGTTGTGAAAATAAAATTAGACAATATTGATTTAGGGATTTGCAAACTTCAAGTGCCAATATTTGCCAGCTATACTATTATTATTTACTGTAGTTATTAATTTTCATCACCATCATTATCATTATATTAAAGATGAAGAACTCTCTCCACTCTTTACGCCCTTATTAGTGAGAATGTTGAAGTCCATCTCTTTCCTCCAATGCTCTTTTGAGAGCTACCTGTGAATTTCCAAATTGAGGATAGATTTCAAAGGTTTGTTTCTTACCTCTAAATTTGTTCAACATTTCCTTTATCTCAGCACAGATATAACAACTTCTGTCCCTTGATATATCATTAATTCACTCCTGTAAAGCACACAAAATCAGTATTCTGCCTGCTTCATGTAGGCTTTACACCCAGCCTTGGACACAAGGATTCAATATAATTCCCAAGCAAGACACTGGCACGCTTCTAAGATCCTCTATTATTGTGTCCACTCTTTGGTGGACATAAATGGACTCCTCCCCTCCTATATAACCTATTCCTCACTACATCTCGGCTGTGCCCCAAATCCCAACTTAACTTACCCAAAGCTCCCTGGCATCTCAGGGGAGAGAAAGGGGAAAGGCCAATTTAGTGCATTAAGGAATTTTCAAACACTTCAATCCATTTCCTAAGCTCTTCTAAACATTGCCAAAGCCCAAACCCCAATCACCTCTTGAAATATAAATTCCAGTATATCTCCTAGGCTGATTCAAACCCTTTTGAAAAAAGCTGGGCCCTGGCCAGGATCACAGGCTCATGGTGAATGGTGCTTCTCAGAGGAAGGGATTGGAAAATAACTGTGTCATGATATGACCTGATCAATCATATCACTCTCCAGATTTTAATGCTGACTCTCCACTAGACTTTCTGTTCCACATCCTTGAAAGGGATACCTTTATCTTCACCTCCTCCACTCTTAGCAGCCTTTTGTGTGTTTTCACCCATTCTCCAGTTTGCAAAGTTATGGAGATGAGAGACTCAAGCAGATTCTCTCACAAAGGTTGTTTATCACTTTGGTACTTCATTTCTGTGACTGTGAGGTGCTTTCTGAAGGAGGCGTGGAGAATTCTCTGAGATCCAAGTCAAGAGAAATGTTTGTTCTCCATTTTGTGTCACATCTGTAGTTAGGAACAAGTGGTCAATTCCATCTCTTGGATGCCTGCTTACTGGATCCCTCCTGAAATTTTGGGAGCCTGAAGTCCAGGCTTCTGCTTTACAATGTGCCAAGAAAGATCCAATAACTTGCAGAGACAGAGGGTGAGATGTTAGCCCTGTGTCAGGACAGTTCTCTATGTCTACCCCACCTGTACCCCATCTTCTTTGGAGATGAAGGATGAGCTGCCTCATTAATTCCACAGGTTTTTCAAGTTCTGACTCTACCCTCCCCTGCCTCCGGTAAGGGGCACCCAACTCTTCCCTCTGCAGTCGCCATCGTGACCAGGTGTTTTCTTCCTACGAAGTGATTTCTCTGCCCTTTTCCCTACCCGAATCATCTGCCATTCCTTATTTACTTTGGAAAGATATCCTTTCATTCTCCCTTTAATAAAAGTCACCCTAAAGTTCCCTAAATCCAAAGGTGATTAATGCCTGTCTGGGTTTAGATTGTAAAAAGTTTGGTTCTCTGTAGAGTAACATAAGACATCTCCCATTTCAAGAGGCTGAATCACGCATGAAGAAAGAGCAGACATTTCTGGTATATACAAGAAATCTGAACTGAAGCCTTTTGGAAGGAGAGAGCTCTCAGCTCCCTGGGGCTGCCAGCAGTCTGAGTTGAAAAGGAGTTGACCACACAGTGCTTTTGTATTGCTTACTAGTGGGAGTCATTGACTGAGACAAAGATAGCTATATTACCATTTACTGTCTGTCAAGTGCTTTACATAAAATTAATACTTTAATGCCCCCTGGAATAAGGCAATATTTATAATTTATCCTATCTTATACATAAGGAGGCTGAGACTCAGAGGTGGTAAAAGATTCTCCCAAGATCACAAAGGTGATAAGAGGTAGAAATCACAATTCTAATCTTCTATCCAAGATGCTGTAAACCTTTCCTAAGGAAAGAAGAAAATTACTTATTCCAAGTAAGTCTAGTACTCGTATCCTCCTAAGCAGAACACTCACGTTAAAGCAGCATTTTGAAAACCATGACTCTAGGAGTCAGACAAAAGTATGAGCTTGGAGGCTTTTAGGGTTGCTACAAACTGGAAGTGTTAATTGGCCTCAGGGTCTTGATTCCAATCAAGGTAAAGTCACACCTTTCCAAGGAGCAAATGAAAGGGTGGGGCTACTCCCCATAAAGGAGCCAGATACTGTGATCAGACCATTCCTTTGGGAGACTGGAAGTTAACAGATCACTGCAAAGGAAGGAAAGAGGCTATAGAAAAAGTAGGTATCTTTTAATGATAGGTTACTTTAATTTTTAAGGAACTAAGAATTGCATGTCAGGGCCCTAGAGGGAAGGGAAAGGCAAAGGGTGTCAAGAGAGGGAAGTAAGTATTGCTCACCTTTTAAGAGAGGAAAATAGTTACCTAGGGCTGTGAGGAATGGCTAGATTTTGCAGAAGGCAAGGAAAATACAGCCGGACATTCTCCATCTAAGGAGATTTTTACACAAATATCCTCACTGCTTAAATAATTGGAAAGTGTGGGGTAGCTGCTTGTCCATTACTATCTTGGAATGTGATATATCCAAAGACTTGGACATTTCTGAGGCAGGTTCATTGTGGATATGGTAGAAGTAATAGGCATAGCAGGCAAAACCCCTCATATTCATAGAGGTATGCTGGGTACCTTGGCAATGAGTCAGTCAGTGGAGAAAGGTTACCAGTGAAGCCATAAGTATGGAATCTTAACAGTCTTTAGCAAAATCTCAGGCTCGCTCTCTTTTTTTTTCATGAAGGCATAGTGTGTTTAACATTGAATTAGCAAAATTTATTTAACATTATATATTAAAAACAAGAAAACTTATGAAGCATTGTACTATGCAGGATTATATCCAGAAATGTCCTGTTAAATGTTTAATAATTGGCTCATACATGCATATACACATATATACATGTATGTGTGTAAAGACATATATACATGTGTGTATAATACACATGCATACATAGACACACATGGGATTTCTTTCTCTATAGTCCATCTGTACTTCATTAAGAAAAGTTTAGTTTAAGCCCAATAAGAAAAACCTCATGTTATGGCTTCTCTAGCCAAGGCTCTCATCCTTTCCATTCTCTCCCCACAGCAACATGGCAGCTAAATTGGTTGAGGAACTGCACAAAGAGATTATTTGTAGCATCTGTAGGCACTACTACACCAACCCAATCAGCATCCAATGTGGACACACTTTTTGCCAAGACTGTTTCATTCAAAAATGGGAAGGTGAAGTCATGTCTTTTTTTTGCCCTGAATGCAAGAATATCATCAAGCTCAGAAATTTTCCTTCAGTCAATATGCGCCTGGATAATGTGACTGGCATAGGCAAGGAGCTCAGACGTTACTTTGTGAGGGCTGAAGTACAGAGCCAGTGTCCCATTCACCAGAAGTCTCTCAAGTTTTTCTGTGAGGAGGACCAGATTGGACTCTGTGCTGAATGCTCCCAAAACCAGGAGCACCAGGCTCACAAACTCCATCCTATACAAAAGGCTACCCAGAGTAACATGGTGAGTAATGTGGATCAGGGAAGGGCCCAAACAATATGACCTAGTCACTGTCGCAGACCACTTTCCTTCACACATTTATCTCTAGAATCATCCTGTCACCGAGATTTTAGCCTATCCCCTTGCACACCCAGAAAGGAGGTAGACTGACCTAGAGGAAATAGCAATAGTCTGAGGGTCAGAAATCTTGGGTTTTTAGGACCTAATCTGGCCTATCTACTAGTATCTGACAGCTAAGTAGAAAGCTAGATACAAATAGATAGAAATGAAAGAACTCAATTGAATCAGGAATCCCAAAGGTGCTTGACTTTTAACACTACCCTCCCTACCTCAAGTCTTTTGTCCCCTTCTTTAAAGGGATAATAGTGGGAATTCAAATTCTGTAGAAAGACTTAAGGAAATCCTGAGATTTTATTAGGAAATCACCAAAGGAGATAAACTCAAAAATCCCTTCTCTTTCTCTTCTTTAACATGTTTTGTCTGGATGGTAAGTTTCCTAATTTTGATTGGTATCTGAATTTTCCATGCCTTTGATAATAACCTCTCTAACAGTCATACCCTAACATTCAAAGAAATTATAAGATTTTGATTCCCTAAATATCACTTTTTAAGATGCTCTCTTTTTATGTGAATTTTTACATTTTATTTTTTCTAATTACACATAAAATTTTTTAACATTCTTTTTGTAAATTTTGAATTCCAAATTCTCTGCCCTCTCCCTTCTAGAAGGCAAACGGTTTGATATAGATTATATATGTGCAGTCATGTAAAACATATTTCCATACTAGCCAAGTTGTGAAAGAAAATAAACCAATAAACAAAACCCCAAGAAAAATAAAGTTAAAAAAGTATGTTTCAATCTGTCAGTTCTTTCTCTGGAGGAAGAAGGCATTTTTCAACATAATTCCTTCGGAAATTGTCTTGAATCACTATATTGCTAGGGATAGCTAAATCAGTCACAGTTGATCACCATACAATATTGCTTTCACTGTGCATAATGTTCTCCCGGCCCTGTTCTTTGTATCAGTTCATGGAAGTCTTTTCCAGGTTTTTCTGAAACCATCCTGTTCATTATTTCTTACAGCAAAATAGTATTCCATTATAATCATATAACTTGTTCAGACATTCCCCAGTTGATAGGCAGCCTTTCAATTTCTAATTCTTTGCCACCACAAAAAGAGTTGCTATAAATAGTTTTTTAATATAGGTCTTTTTCCTTTCTAAAAAAATCTCTTTAGAACAGTCTTTCTTATAACCCTTTGGGCATAGTTCCAAATTGCTCTCCAAAATGGTTAGATAAAATCACTGTCTTTAGACCACTGAGATACAATATTCAATTGTCTCTTGGGGTGTCACACTCCTCTTTTTTTTTTTAAACTACCTAATCTCCAGCTGTCATTTACTGATGGAGTTTGAAAAAACCAAGAAATGTCTTAAACCATTTTATAAAACAATTTACTAAAGGTTAATTAAAATTTGTCAAAATGACAATATGTTTTCTGAGAGAGGAGACAAAATGGCCCCAAACTGGATAGCACTGATAAAACTAGTTTCCTTTACGGGAAAAGAGATGGGGTACTTGTGGTATTTTATCAGAGAGAAACCGGCAGAAAGAAGGTCACGTAATGGTTGCACTCTTCCCTGATAAAATTCTCTACTCATAGCAGAATCCCTGCTTTTGTTACTGTATTTTCAGCCTTAACCTGAGAGAGGATGAAGATAGCCTACCAGGTGAAGATGGAAGGAGTTGGAGCTCACAAGTATAAGACCTTGTGTCCAACGCTGCAATCTGAAAGGGACTACCCCCAAATTTCTTGTATTCTCTTATTTTCACAATAAATCAAACTGCATTCAGAAATTTGTCTCTTACAATGACCATGTACTTAGTGTAAAATATGGCAATGTCCTGAGGACTAATGATGGAATTTTTAGTCATTATTATTATGGTTCAGTTGTTTTTGACTCCTTGTAAACCCATTTGCAGGTTTTCTTGGCAAAGATACTGGTGTGGTTTGCCATTTCCTTTTAGATTGGCTACAGCATCAAGGAATCACAAAACTACATATAGAATAGAGTTGGCCTATATAACCATTTGGTCCAACTCCTACCCAAAAGCATCTTTACAATAACATACCTAACAAGTGGTGAACTACCAGCTTATTGAAAGCTGGCAGCGACAGGAAACCTGCCTCATCTCAAAACAAGCTATAATACTTCTGCATAACTTTAAATGATTAGCCTTTTTTCCCCCAGAAATTAAACCCTAATTTGCCTTACTGCAATCCTATTCCCTGAAAATTCTAATTGTTAAATCTAAAAAGTTATAGTGTGTTCAGAACTTTTTCTCAGGAGTGCTATTAACAAAGGATAGGTATGACTGAACCAGGAAGTCTTCAGATTCTTCTCAATCAAGTAATTGTAGCAACAAGCACCCTAGCATACCCAGGATGGCTGCTAGCACAGGTTCTTAGATCTGCTTTTCTAAAGGAAAGCAACTCAAAATGGGTTAACAATCTAACTTTAATCAATCAAACATATATCATTTACCTAGTCCAGGGGAAAAAGTCAGCACCCTGCACTTCAGAGAAAACAAGTTATAACAGAAAATAACACAATTCAGCAGACGGGGCTTCCAGCTGTCTGACCACTACATCCATACCTAGTTAGTTACCAGAGAGGGAAGCACCAACATCTGGGTTCTCAAGGGGCAGGGCACGAGGAGGGGGTGGGGGTGGGGCAGCTCAGCGGCTGCCCAGAGTCTCATCCGGCCAAATCACACGATTCTTCCCAAGGTGAGCCCCAAAGCAAAACCTCACATCAGGGTATTTATAACCTTCTCCTGGGTCAGAGAATGTCACAGCCCTCTTCACCCGCTGCCCAGTCACAAAGTAACAAGATGTGGGCATTTCTGAAAAACAAGCCTCCTGCCATGGGCTCCATGTGACCACATTTAGTCTATTAGGGGGCACAGTATATTTTCAAATCAGATTCACTAAAGCCTATCAAGGGGCCAAGGGGCAAGGAAAATCTTCAGATTCCCATTGCCATCACATTAATTAAAAAGTATTTTAAAGTTCGAATCACATGCCAGACACTGTGCTAGATTTGTTGTTCGGTCATTTCAGTCAAGTCCAACTATCCACTGATCAAGATGCCCCTCATAGGATAAGCTCATCAGTTCTAATCCCACCACCATGGTGCTAACTCATGCCTTGATTGACACCATCTCAGTCAACCTCTCTTCTCTGATTGGAGGGTAGAATATCAAACTTTTCCCAATGCCTTCCTTTGAATAGGGTATAAGCTGACAACTCACTCCACTATGCTGCTGCTTCTCTAATTTCAACTCCCAGTAGCAAGATACTCCCACAAAGGATACTTCCTGGTGTCCTGCTCCCTCCTTTCCTGCTTCTTTTCCTGTGCTACCTCTCCCTTTAGATTGTAAGTTCTTTGAGGGCAGGGGCTGTCTTTTTATTTATTGAATCACTAGACTTGGTACAGTGCCTGTCACATAGTAGGCATTTAATAAATGTTTATTGGAATGGATTATTGTATTAGGATGAATTTGCATGAGATTCCACAAGGACTCATGGGAGAACTGAAGTGAACAAGGGTTCTACCCTAGCCCAAGTTCATTAACAAATCTTGGCCTTAGTCTATAGTGACTGAGATTTCATCAATTGTGCATTACAGGGATTGAAGCAAGTTTTTCTAAAGACAAGATGGAATGGAGAAATTGTAATGAAAGACTCTCAAACATTAAGCTAGTTCTGGCAAGGAATGCATCAACCTCATTATCAATGTGTACATCCATGGAAAGTACACTGCCAAGGTAAATGAACTTATCAACCCTGTTCAAAACTTCTCCATTTGCTGTAACTGATGATTCCTTATGTGGATGATGTGGTGCTGGTTGACGGAGCACCTGTGTTTTCTTGGTGCTAATTGTCAGGCAAAAATTAGAACAAGAAGCAGAGAAACAATTCATGCTTAGCTGCGTCTTAGCTTCAGAGGTTGCACTGAGTGCACAATCATCTGTGAACAAAAAAATTATGCCCCAATTCTCCCTCTACTTTAGTCTTGGCTTGTAGCCTTTCCAAGTTGATAATTTACCAGCATACAGTAGCTTACCTTGATGCCATCTTCATCCTCATTGAAGGCATTTGAAAATGTGACTGAAAACATCATGCTGAAAATCATGGGAGCAAGAATACAACATTGCTTCACTCCATTGGTGACTAGGAGAGCTCGAGAGCCTTGGTTGTGAGAGAACCTATTATTCAGACCCTGGGCAAGCGTACCATCATGAAATTGATGTACAATACTAATGGACTTCTCCAGGCACTCAGATTTTGACATAATTTTCCATAAACCCTCATGATTGACAGTATCAAAGATCTTTGTCAGAATGACAAATGGTTGTGTGCCAACTTCAGTTCTGTTCCTGGCATTTCCTGGAGTTATCAGGTAGCAAACACCATATCTACCCTTTCTGAATTTGTACTGGCTGTCAGGTAGATGGCCATCTGTAATGGGAAGGTAAATTTTAAAGATCTTCCCTGCCCCTAGGCTAAAGTGTACCTGGAGCCTGGGGTGGGAGGCTTGTTTTTCAGTAGATACTTCTTGATTGGCCAGTGAGTCAATAAGGTTGTTACATTCTCTGAGCCAGGAGAAGGCTATATAAGCCCTGATTTGTAGCTTTGTTTTGGGGCTCACTTTGAGAAGTGCTGTGTGATTTGATCAGATGAAACTCTGGGAAGCCATTGTTGAGACCCCCGGCTTTGAAAAACCCAGATGTTGATTTGGTATGGATGTAATGGTTGGTCAGTTTGGAAATCTGTCTATTTGATCTGTCTCTCTGTCTTGATAATTCTGTCTGTATATTCTGAAGTTCGGGTTGCTGACCTTTTTTCCCCCGAACTAGGTAAACGATACATATTTGACTGATTAAAGTAAGCTTGTTAACCAATTTTGAGTTGCTTTCCTCTATCAAAGCAGATCCAAGAACTTGTGTTGGAAGCCACCCTGGGGACACCCGGGAGCTTGCTGTTACAAAATGGTGTCACGAACAGGATCTGCAGAGTAAAAGTATGGGGGCTGGGATAATTGTTTGTTTCCCAGTTGTGGTAGCTGTGATTCTGTGGAGCCGTGGACCAGGAGGGAAGAATGGCCTGCATGCTGACTTCACTGAGCTGAGAGCAGGAACGATGAGCTGCCTGCATCAAGACCTGGGCAGAAGCCAGGAGCGGCTGCCGTCTGCGGGAGGAGAAGGAACCTAGGAGTTCAGAATTCAGCCACAGGAAAAGATAAGAACTGAGCAGCAAAGCAGGGGCACTGATTGTGTTTCCTTGCTGCATCCCACAGTTTGGGACCCAGGGGGAGGATGGACTTGTGACTATGGTGGGTGGGATGAAGTGCCTTGGACCCCCAAGGACCCCACCTTGTTGGTTTTGTTGCCCAGCCCCCTCTCTGTACTTAGAAGCAGGGGCTGGAGCTGTGTGAGGGGAAGGACACCCCCCCCCCCCAACTTTATTTGGACTCGTTTTGAATTGAGGTGGTAATGCAAAGTACTTTGTGTTTGTTTAAGGTCCTGTGGCCACTTTGGTAACTTCAGTTATGTATCTTGCAAATGTGACCTAAGATTGTTAATGCTGATTCAAAAGTAAATTGTCTATGCTATGGGCATGAAAGATCTTGGGGCCGAATGTAATGGGAATGTAAATTTTAAAGATCTTCCCTGCCCCTAGGCTAAAGTGCACCTGGAGCCTGGGGTGGGAGGCTTGTTTTTCAGTAGATACTTCTTGATTGGCCAGTGAGTCAATAAGGTTGTTACATTCTCTGAGCCAGGAGAAGACTATATAAGCCCTGATGTGTAACTTTGTTTTGGGGCTCACTTTGAGAAGTGTTCTGTGATTTGATGAAACTCTGGAAGCCATTGTTAAGAGTCCCCCGGCTTTGAAAAACCCAGATGTTGATTTGGTATGGATGTAATGGTTGGTCAGTTTGGAAATCTGTCTATTTGATCTGTTTGTCTTGATAATTCTTTCTGTATATTCTGAAGTTCGGGATGCTGACATTTTTCCCCTGAACTAGGTGAATGATACATATTTGACTGATTAAAATAAGCTTGTTAACCCATTTTGAGTTGCTTTCCTTTATCAAAGCAGATCCAAGAACCTGTGGTGGCAGCAACCCTGGGGACGCTGGGGTGCTTGCTGCTACACCATCTTCCAGTTGAACTGTTAAGGAGAACTCTGGCAAGAATCTTGCCCAGCAATGACTAAGAAAAAGACTCCTCTGTGATTGTTACAGGGCAAGTTATTTCCCTTACCTTTATAGAGATGGGCAATGGAGGCATCCTTGAACTCCTGGAGCATAACCTCCTCTTGCTGTATAATTCAGATAATTTTAGCTTTTGTATGAGTGGTGGTTGACCTCCCTTCTAAATCTCAGAATTAGCAACAGACACTTTGCCACATGAGAGGAGCCAACTGGCATTTAAAATCTCTTCTTCAGTTGGAAGTTTGCCTAGGGAGGGATTGACTCCAACCTGAAGGTAAATGGTCAATGGCTTCAGCATTGATTGATGACAATAAGTTAAGAACACTATGGAAATATTCAGCCCATCTCTCTAGGATCATGGCCTTATCACTAATCCATGTGGCTCCCTCAGCACTGAGTAACTGAGATACACCATATATGGTTGACCCATAAATAGCTTTCAGACATCATAAAACGGCTTTGGATTGTTACTATCAAACATAAAACTGAATTTAATTTCCCTTTTTACTGAGCCAAGAATCATGTATCTCTCTAAGCTTTTCTTGTACTTTACTTTTGATGGAGATAAATGCTGCCTTCTTAGAGATGGATGAACTCTCCTATGGCAAACTCTGTGAAGTTGTTTTTCATTTAGCAGCTTCTGAATTTCCCCCATCTTCATCAAAGCATTCTTGATGTTTGTGAGTGTTCTGACCCAGATAAACAAATGCTGTGTTGTACATCACATCTCTGAAAGCTGCCCACTTCTTTTCTGCTCACTTGTTGCCCACTGTTTGATAGCACAGCTTTCCCTCCAAGTTAGCAACAAACTGTTCCCTCTCAGAGAAGCCCTCTAATCTGTGGATGCTAAGCCTTCTTTAGTAGTCTTGCCTTTTGTTGAATGCAAATATTTAGCTTGGAGAAAAGTCTGTGAGCAATCTAGCATTTTGTACCACACATTGCCTTTGACACTCACATCCTGTCTGTCTCTTCTCCTTACAAATACATAGTGTGTTAGATGCCAATGTTTGCTTCGAGGGTGCACCCAGGAATTTTTATTGCATTTGGGTAAACAGAAGACAGTGTTAGTGATGAGAAGGCCATGAGATGCTTAAGTTTTCAGTAGCAAGTGACCATTGATGTTGTTTCCAACTCCTTTCCTCTTAAGGATTCCCTGCCATGTTTGGTAGTCTGTACCTACTCTAGCATTAAAGTCCCCCAGAATTATAAGCTTGTCCTCTTTTCAGCATATTGATGATAAGGGTCTTCAGGCATTCATAAAGTTTTTCTTTGACCTCATCAGGGTTTATCATGGTGGGAGCATGGGCATTGATGATGGTGGTATGGCACTTTCAAGTGGCAATCACATTTAACTCCTTTTTGGTAGGCATACAAGCTTGTTGATTAGTTTTGATTGAGAAGCCTATGCCAGCATCATGGTGCTCTTCTTTACTTCAGCCACTCAAAGATGTGTGTCTACCTTTGACTTCAGTAAGCTGGCCTTCATTTGCCAGCCTTGTTTCACCCAGGGCCACTATTTAGATGCGATACCTGCTAAGTTCTCTTACAACAAGAGCTGTCCACCTTTCACTTCTACTGGATTTTGTGTTGTCTATAAGTGTGCACACATTCCATGTGCTGATGGTGAGTGGTATCATGTTCGAAGAAGTTTTGTATACTTTTTTTGTGTTCTGACCACAGGGTGGGGTCCCTGCCTGCCACAGTAAACAGGCCGGGGGTGAGTCAAGCAGACAATTTTTAGGGCACCTTTTCTAGATGCTTCCACAATCAGGAGGTGAGCAATGAGGTCCTTTAAAGGATGCTCAGACATCAGGGGGCTGCCAAACCCCGCTGCTGCTTCCAGTGAGAAGATGACCTTATGGGCTGGGCCACCTGTATTCGGGGTTGTGACTACAGCTCCCAGTGTATCCACACCTGCTTCTTCGTTACTTGCCTATCACCAAGGGACTTTGAGATAGGTAAAAATGGTAAAATGGTATGGGTGACACCTTTTGATTTGTGCATAAATTGGATATAAGTGAGACAGAGTTGCATGAAGTCATCAACCTCTCTCCTCCAAAGTCATCACAGTCCAATGGCAGGACAGTCAAGATGACCGGTGATGCTTGGGATACAGTGGATGACCTTGGTGTCTTCTATGTCTAACCAAGCTCTTAGGGCTCCACAGTGCCTGCTTCTGCTGTCTTCATGGCTGTTGGAACAAATCATTTCAGCCCATTCCACCAAGGGAAGTCTTCACATGCTTGGGGTAGACATACCCTTAACTGACTGAAGGGTTTGAGACTCCTTGGTTACCCCCAATATGGTTTAGTTTAATCTGTCAAAATGATTTACTGGGGTGTGGGTGTGGTCATTACACAAGACAGTGTCTTGGAGCCACAGGTCAGAGTTGGGGGGATCAGGTAGATACTAAAGGTGAAAAGCAGCCCTGAAAAGGACTGGGAAGTCCTCACACCAGAGGTACTAGTCTGCCCTGAATACACCCAACACACCCTGCATCCCATATATGTATATGTATATCTCTATGGCCAGATATGGACATGTGGTGGTGAACTATAGGATAACTTGTTTTCCAGCTCCTCATCAGTAATTGTAATTTACATTATCATGGACTTTTTGAATTTTCAGTGTAATTCCTTTTTTTGATGTAAGCTGTAAAAGTATTATTGTTGTTTTAGGAGGCCCTGGAAGTTTGCCATTCCTTTGATTTGTTGGGTGGCATACCAATGTCTAATTTGAGTTCAAATCCTGTCTCAGACACTTTGAGGCTACAGGGCTTAGAGAGGCAAGTCACTTAACCTTGGCTCTCTAAGTCTCAGTTATATCACCTGACTTTGGTCCTGGAGTCAGAAAGATCTGAGTTCAAATCTAGCCCAAGACACTTACTAGCTGTGTGACCCAGGGCAAGTCACCTAATTTTTGCTTGCCTCAGTTTCCTCATCTGTAAAATGGAGATAATAATACCACTTACCTCCTGGGATTGTTGCAAAGATCAAATGAGATGATTATTGTCAAGTGCTTGGCACATAGTAAGCACTATATAAATATTGGCTATTATTAAAAGTGACACGACCTCTCAGGGTTATTGTGAGGATCTAGTGAGATAATACATGTAAAACGTTTTGCAAATCTTAAAGTGCTGCTAAAATAAAGCTAGCTGTTATCAGTGCTATATGAACTCCTGAGTGAGCCATTGAGCTTTTCCCCTTACGACAGTCTGTTTGATTTGCGGTGTGAGCAGGCAGCGCTTTTATTCCTTTCTTCTTCGGCAAGAGTCTTCCTAAGTTTGGGGACCTTGTTGGCATGGGCTTTTATGGATCTTCTGAATTCTCCCCAGGCTTTCCCCGATGAGTCGCTTATTTTTAGTATCGGACAGTTCACGCTGATGCTCGTAGGGTGCTTGTCTTTTAAGGGCTTTCTTCACAACCAGAATAGGGGCTTGCCAGCGAAGTCCCATTTCTCAGGTGAGGAGACTGAAGCAAGCCATGGTGTGTTTCAGTGACAAGGCTCAGAGCGACAAGATCAAAAATCTTGTGGCTATGTAGTGAGTACCATAGGCTGCTAAGAGAGAGATAAGACGCTTAGGGGTTTCCATGGAGACATACTCCCAAAAAACAGAAGAGGAGGAAGAGGAGGAGAGGGGAGAAAGGATTTTGATTGGCTGAGCAAAGTGAGCCCTCTGATTGGCGGAAGGAAGCACATTCTCTGATTGGTAGACGGAAGGGTGGCCTCCGAGAGGGCCGCGTCCTCTGATTGGCCGGAGGATAGCGTGCTCTCTGATTGGTCGTGGTAATGTCACATCTTATTCCTTCTCCGTCCTTAATAGCCTCATGCTTGAAAGGAGTTTAACGAGCCCTGGGATCTAGGTCCTGCTTGTAACCAGCTTGTGTCTAGTCAGGAATTTTGGGAGAAACCACATTCCCCGGAACCTGTTGGAACTGGGGGCGGAACGTGGGGGAAGGTTAAGGAGGCGCCATGAAGATCCTGGGAAATGCGCTGGCTCTGCCCACGCGCACGCGTACTTTCTCATTAAAATTCTGGGAAACATGCCTGTGGGCGGGCAGGAGCGCATGCGTACTTTCCCGTCCTCCTTGAGTGCGCTTGTTCTTCGAAGCCGGAAGAAGTCCCCGAAAGAGCTGGCGAGTTGCTACCGGCGTGTGTTGTGCAGCCCACAGTCCGCGCGATTAGGTTCGGGAGGTCGGAGGGCCGGGGACCCCCAGCTGTTATCACCTGGGAGGGCCGACTGGGAAGGGCAGGGCGGGGCGGGTGTGACTGGAGGGGTGGGGGAGGGGCGGGTGACCAGCAGGCTGGGGGAGGGGGATGACAGCTCCGGAGGGCGTGGCAGAGAAAGTGGGCCGCGGGCAGGAGCTGGAG
>NW_027186343.1:609044-661853 GCF_028583685.1 Petaurus breviceps papuanus | reverse complement strand
GGGGGAAGGGGCAGATTCCGAATTACTCAGATGGTGGGGGAGACCGAATCAGCCTTGACCTCCCCCGGTTGATTAGTCATTGTCATGTACATCACCTACGTTTATCTTCTGCAGAACCTTTTTTAAAAATCTTATTTTTCATTTAGTTGCAGATTATCAAATAAAGACAGAAACAGGGTGGAAAGGAAGACGGGGCATTCGTTGACATATTGCTATTTCCAAAGGAGTTTAAGGCTTACAGAATGAGTCACAATCTTGTGAAATGGGTAATTCTGTTATTATTATCCCCGTTTTACAGACGAGGAACCTGCAGCCCCAAGGAAGTAAAGCGCCTTGCCCAAGGTCAAGCAGCTGCTGAGTGTCGACATCAGTATTCAAAGCCAGTGCTCCCCTGCTGGAAGTGCAACCCTGCCTCCTCCTTAGAAGAGAGAAGATGAAAAGGCTTGAGGAGTTTTTCTTCTGCTTGACTTTGTAAACTGCTTTGGGAGAGATGGCCTGGAGTGACTGGGTTTGTTGGCTCAGGGCTGCAAGTGACCGGCAGAGGTGACTGGGGCTTCACTGGTGTTTTTCCTTAGGGATCCGAGGATTCAAACATCATGGAGCCAAAGGCTTTTAAAAATAGGTTAATTCTTATGTTTGCCCAGGCTGCTGTCTCACCAACCTGGCTAGCTTCTCAATGCATTCAGAGACATACCATCTTTAACATGCAGAGCAGATAGATATTTTACTTATTTTGAAAATATGACATTCATTTGGTCTTTAATGGTAACGTTAGACGCTACAGTAAATCTAACATGAATATTGATTTTTAATGGCAGCTTCAGCTTTAGTGGACATTTCAGCTCGCCATTCCATGCATTTGTGCAGTAACTTATGGTTCCTTTATTCAGGGCCCTGCTCCCCATCCCCATCCCCAGCTTTCTGTTTGTGCTTGTCATTGAGCCCAGTTGTAGTCTTCCTGCTCTACAATGAGAAGATGGGGACTAAAGGTCTTTAGGTTTCTCACTGCCTCCATGTTTGTGAATGTCTGTATTGTTTACAACTTACTCAAGAGTTCTCCCTGATTTGTGGGCCATTTGTATGCCCAGGAACTCAACACGGTTTTTCTAAGGTCCATGGTTCAGCCATGTGATCGAGGCTGCTGGGTCTATCCTTCTAATTCTGATCCCTTTTTTTGCCCACAATTCCCCTTAGTAATGTACAAGTGCCCATTTTGGTTCTGAAAAGGTTAGCCCCCTTGTGGGGATAGTTTAGAGTATCTCAGTGAAGGTCTCAGCTGGAGAGATGATACCTCTGAAGGAAGTAATGATTGTGTATCCAGACCCCCAAATTCCCACTACACATGATCAGGATATCGTCCTGAGAAGGGATGTCCCTTGGATTCCGGAAACCATCCCAGGAGAACAGAAGTCTGACCTTGAGGCTTCTCGACAGCGCTTCAGGTTTTTTCGATACCCAGAAGGGGCTGGGCCCCTTGAGGCCCTGAGCCAACTGCAAGCACTTTGTCTTCAATGGCTGAGGCCAGAAATTCATACAAAGGAGCAAATCCTGGAGCTGCTGTTGCTGGAGCAATTCCTGATCATCCTGCCTGGAGAAATCAGGGCTTGGGTGAAATCACAAAATCCAAAGACAAGTGAAGAGGTGGTAGCCTTGGTAGAAGATTTGGCCCAAATGCTAGAGGAAGGAGGTGAGAATTATAACACAAGGGACTGAGTAGGGGAAAAAATAAACACATTACAATGGCCTTTCCAGAGAGAATAAGTTAGAATGATGCCGCCCGTGAATGACAGTTTTTAGGTTCCTAATATTTAATGAATAACAATGTTTAAGGTTTCATGGTGTTTCCTACAGGAGGGTAGACCCCAATTATCCCACCCCCATCAAAACATTTGAGAAGCTCCCCTACCAAGATTTTATTTCTTCCCACGCATATTCTTCTGGTTTGGTCATTTAAGCTGAACTGGAGTTTCATGGATTGCCAAATTTTGCATGAATATGTTTATGCTGTATTTAATTATCTTCCTTCCAAGAGCCTCATGGAATACTGAAAATATGGTTATAACCATTTTGCAATGAGAGAACTGAGGGATAGAGTGTTCATAGCGGTCACAGAGAGATGACAAGCCTGACCTAAAGTCTGTTTTCCTAACTCCCATTCTATTTATACAATTTTATACTACATTTCTGATTGCCAAATTAATGTCATTTATTTAAGCTTTTCACAAAATACATATGTTTTATTCAAGTGGAAAATGTCCTCAAAAAGGTATAGCTTTGTTAAATGAGAATGTCATTGCCAATTTACATATTCCACATTACTTAGCAGTTTTAGGAAAGAGCTATGTGTCCAATTCATGTCTCCTGATTCTTAAACTTTAGTTCTGTGCTGTAACATATCCACTGGCCAGAAAGACTGAGGTGGGCAGTTAATGAACCATGTTGATCTTTGTGATTAGATCCTGGGAGCTGGTAGGGCTATACCTGGCCTCACTCTAATCTCTTTCTTCCTCTATGGTTAGGATGGAAACCATACTCATGTGTGTTGTTTGTCAGTCAGTCCGTCATAAACAGTTATTAAATGTCACCTGTGTGCTAGGGTACTCCTAAACTCTAGGGAATAAAAGAAAGGCAGAAGACTGCTCTCAGAGAGAGATAATATGCAAGCAGTTGCACAAAAAGATATGTACAGGATCAACTAAAAATAATCCAAAGAAAGAAGGTGATTGGGAAGAGCTTCTTGTAGAAGGTAGAATTTTAAGTGGGCCTTGGCATCTGGGGAAGCCAGAAGGCAGAGGTGAGGAAGCAGCCAGTGAAATGCCCAGTCAGGAGCTGAGTGTCTTGAGGATCATCAAGGAGGCCAGTGTCTCTGAATCACTGAGTATGGGGCTAGGGAGGGAGAATGAAGTGCATGAAAACTGGGAAGCTGGAAGAAAGGGGGAGGCAGATTATGAAGATCCTGAACGTGTAGCGGGCTTTTATATCTGATCCTAGTTGTGATGGGGAACCACTGAAGAAAGTATTGAATGTGTGTGTGTGGTTGGTCAGTCCCATGCTTCTTAAAGACAGCTGAGTTGAGGATGGACTGCCTGGGGGGAGGATATCCAGGTGTGGTGGCAGTGTTAGAAAAGAGAAGAGTGAGTGTGCAAGAAGTGTTGTGGAGGTAAAGGTGGCAGGTCATGGAAGCAATTGGTGTGAGAGAGTAAAGAGTGAAAAGAAGGGTAGTAGTAACTTTGGAGAGAACAGTTTGGGTTGTTGAGGGCAGGTAACATCTTGGGTGATTGGGAGAATGGTGATGCCCTCAGCACTCATAGGGAAATTAGGAAAAGAGGAGATTGGGGCAAAAGATAATGAACTGAGTTTTTGACATGTGAGTTTAAGATGTCCATGCCACATTCAGCTTGAGATACAAGACTGGAGGTCAGCAGAAAGTTTTGGACTGGATAAGTAGGTGTAAGCATAAAAGTGGTTGAATCCATGGAAGCTATTGAGATCCCAAGTGGAATAATAAAGAGGGAGAAGACACAAAGGCTTCAGAGAGACCTGAAGAATGAAAAAAGCTTGAGAAAAGGACATTAGATTTGTCAGCTGAGAGATGGCTAGTAGTAACTTCGGAGAGAGCAGTTTTGGTTGAGTGCTCAGGTCAGAGCGCTAAGAGAGTGAGAGGAAAACAAGTGGAACCATCTATTGCGGGTGGTCTTCCCAAGAAGTTTAGCCACGAAAAGGAACAGTGATAATAGGGAGTCATCTAGCAGGAGTGGGTGGATCGAGTGGGTTTTTTGAGGATGGGGGAGAGATGGGTGTATTTGTGGGCAGTAGAGAAAGAAAGGCAGTTGGCAGGGAGAGATCAAAGATAAGTGAGAGAGGAGCCAGGGTGGGGAGGGGTCACTTGTGGCAGGAAGACGGGGCCAAAGGATAAGAGTGACAGATGACATCTGGCTGATGGTAAATGAGGGGCCAGAGAAACGAGGAAGTTTTCAGCAAATGGCCTCGATTTCTTCAGTAAAATGGGAGGCAGAGTTCTCTGCTGAGAGTGTGAGGGTAGAGGGTACGTTGAGGAGATTGAGAAGCTTCGAAAAAGCTGCAGTACTACATGGGGATAGTGAGTTAATTAGGGGGTGTAAAAGGATGATTTTACAGCAGTGAAGCCCAATAGAGCTAACGTATTGTAGATTGGTAGTGGACCCAGTAAACATGGTTCTGTGATTCTTCTCTAGCTTATTTCAGCAGCATATGTGTAGGAGTAAAGTGAGTAATGGTAGGAGTAACCCCAGGCTGAGGCTTTCCAGGACACAGTAGACAGTACAATAGGAGAACAAGGGACTTAAAAGAAGAAGATAGTATAGAGTTGAACTGGTTCACCAAGGGATCAAGATCAGGAATGAAAGGGTAGAGCGAACTTGGAGAGGACTGAGGCCAGGCATTGGGGGAGAAAAGGGAATAGACATTTATATAGCATTTACTGTGTGTGAAGGCTATGCAAATAGCTCATTTGATTCTCGCAACAAACTTTACAATTGAGGAAACTGAGGCCCACAGAAGCTAAGTGACTTGCCCCGGGTCTCACAGCTAGTAAGCATCTTAAAGCCCGATTTGAGCTCAGGTCTTCCTGACTCCAGACCCAGAACTCTTATCCATTGTGCCCCCTCACTGAAGGATTGAGGAAGAGGAGGTCAAGATTTGGTTGAAGAATAAGGTTTGGGGTTGCAAGTGTGAGGGAGAGGTGCTGTGACAATAGATTGTGATCAGATAAGGGAATTTCAGAGTCTATAAACATGATGTGTAGTTCACTTATATGTGATGACAAGGTCAAAGTCATGACCATCTGTGGCTGAAGTGGTGAAATGAGTGTGTACTCATGTGAAAGGAGGAACTGGGAGGTAAACATTTTTGAGGGGGTAGTATGGATGTGGACATCCCCTGGTATGAGAACAGGAGTTGGGGAGGGGAGCAGGCTCTGAGCCAGGCATGGAAGTCATTGAGGAAAGAGGAGTGGCCTGATGGTTGATAGACAAGAGCTACCAGAATTTTGACTGGATAGTAGATATAGATTGAGTGACCTTCAGAGGAGGAGAGGTTAGTGACTGATGGTGGTAGAGGGGGACCTTGGAAGTGCCGGTGGGGAGCAAGGAATATTCCAACTCCCCACCTCAGTCAGTGAGTTGGGGGGAAGGGATGAGTGACAGTGCAGCCAGTGCTGGAAAGGGAAGCCAGGGAGGCAGTGATTGCCAGCAGATGAAAGGAGTGGGAAAGGAAGGGATTTAAGATGAAAGCAAGTTTGTTGAGTCTGGAGCAGGTGTTTCAGAGAGCCAGTGGTAGGGTTTGGTAGCTTTGAAGTGGGACATTATTGGGTTTGGTGTGAGGGGAATGGGAATAAGGGATCAGGCAGCTGGGGGGAGGGAGTGAGGTTTTACTCATGATGATGAAGGTGGGGGTAGAGTTCATCACTGAGTAATGAGTCTAGGTGGATTTTCATTGTCCTTACAGGCTTAGTCTCGGGGTAGAGTCTTCTAAGGTGACAGGGATTTGGGTCTGAAGGAAGGTTGTTGCTCCCCTCTCCCCAAGGAAGAAAATGTGTAGAAGGGAAAGGAGGTCTCTGGTAGTTGTAAGATCATAGTGATCTACATTTTCCTTTTCAGCTCTGCCTTCTGAAGACTCTGCACTTGCCCAAGAGGGGAACACTGAGGAGGGACATGGTTCCACATTCTTGACATGCAGAGCCCAGGTGAGTTGGAATTTTTATGTCCTTTAAGTGCTAAATCAGTCCGTAGAGCTTGTGGGACTTCTTGCCCCAGTGTAACCTCTTTTAGAAACCTGACCTCTGGTTGGCTCTCACTCAGGTGACTAAACCCCGCCTCCTGGAAGACATGCCCTGTGTGGAATGGTCTGCACTTGATGAATGGCCTTCCTTTATTATCTCCCAGCCCTCTACCCAACAGTCCTTCATCCAGCTGCTCCTTCAGGCCCAATCAGTGATCATCCTACTGTGCAGGACACTGGGATATTTGTAAAGGTAGCGTCAGAAGAGAGTCTTTGTTCTCATTGAACTCCACGTCACTGGTGAGACATCTGAAATGTAGACTGAGCCAGAGCAGAGCAGCACATCTGAAACCTTTTGAAAAGGACACAAGGAAGGGTGTGAGTAAGAGCCAAGCCGAGCTATAGGCAGTAAGTGCTCTGTCTGTTTAGTAGAGACAGATCCACTGAGGATAGAATGGGGAGGAAGGGTTCATGAAACGTGAAAGAGAATTAGCTGGAGGATGTCAGTGAGGAGGGGCAGAAGGCTCAGAGATTAGAGGGTCAGCCAGACCAGAACCAGTCTTTAACCTGTGAGTAGCTGGAGCTGAACAAAGCATGCTAAAGAGAAGAAAGTCAGGAATCAAACAGAAGTTTAATTTCAAAGTGCAGAAAACAGTTTTGCAAACTGAAGTCCTCCTGGGAAGGAGGGCTTGTAACTTGTGGCAGAGGTAGGGCTTTTATACATGAAAACCACAAAAAGGCAGGACCCAACACAATCTTGAGTAAATAGTTCCCACAGTTATCATTTCTTGGGACAATACAGGCATTCTTGGGTCCTGTGGGAACAGTCTTTCAGTCATTAGAATCTTTGATCAGTTGTGATTATCTCAAGTTGTAAGGGTTGTCAAGCCTTACGACTGTTCAGCCGGGTACAGAAAGAGTTAGCAAGAAAAGAACAGGAGAGCAGCCCCTGGTTCAGTTCACTTAGCAGTTACAAGCCCAGGAATTGTTCAGTGGTAGGAGATAGTTTGATTGATAGCTTTCTGCTGCAGCACATCAGCTGTGGTCCCCGTTCTCAGGTCCCGGGGAAACAGGGAAGCTCAGACAAATCTAAATAATTGGTATAGTCATTAAACACACCAAAGTATTACAAAAATTATATGATTCTGTCAGAGGGTGAACTCATCCAGACTGTAGGTGCAAAGTATTGTTGTCATACCAAGCTCAGGGCACAGCTTACTTGCTGGGCCTTAGCTTTGGAAAACAGATTATCTGCTAATATGTTGACAAGAGGAACATTGGCAAAAACCAGCACAAACAGTAGCCTGAGTATATCAGATGGCTCATGTTAAGGAGCCTGGTTACATTTGGCTAGAATAAGAGTGTAAGAAGCCTTCAGTGCCATCTGTCATAAGGAGTTTGGATTGTTTGATTTTTGTCTTTATTTCCCCAGCAATAGGAGACATTGCCAAGTGGTGAGGCCCTCTTCTATTGAAAAAAAAACTGGTCAACAGCTATCTGAAACTAGAATAGGCCGCTTTGAGAAATAATGGGCATCCCCTTGTTGGAAGTCTTGGGTCAAAGGCTGGAGGACCATTTGTCAGGTATACTTCAGGGATGCTTATTGAGGCATAGCCACCTTGAATGGGCTTTTAGGTGTCTTCTGAGATTGAAAGTCTAATCTTTTTCATAAAATTTTTCATATTTTTCTAGCTCAGGCTGCCCTCTACCTTCTTTGAACTCCTACCTTTGCATACTTTTATGGATCTGCAATCTCATTGATATGAGCCTTCCCTCCATTGTTACAGATCACAGCCAGCCACAGCTCATTCCTTACTGTTCTTGTCCAGGTCCTTATAGAAATCTTCCACAGAGGGTCCTCTCAAAGTATCCGACCTCTTCCAGTGGAGTACGTAGACTGTCCGTTGGCTGGCCCTTGTCCTTGCTACATGAAAGACCCACCTCCTTTTCCAATCGTAGATCTATCTCTTATCATCCTCCGCACTTGGTAATACATTGCTCTCTGACTGGGCCGTCTCCATTGTCTTGGGGGTGACACAGAACTCATTTTTTAGAGACTGATTTTCTGACTCACAGTCATACAGCATCACCTGAAGAGTACTGATGCTGTAAAGGGGCGACTTCGTTGCCGGGAGACTGTTGGTCCATAAGAGTCACTACACAATTTCCCCAATACGAGCCATGCGTACCACTTCTTCAGTCTGTTTAGGCCCTGTTCTTTATCCACCTGCAGCGTCTATCCAGGTTATACTTGTTGATGGAACAATTTTGTGGCCTGTTCCTAAAGTTGTATTTAGACCACAGGCATTCTTCATCGCCTTGGATTTTCCTGCGTGGATAGTTGGGCCAAGCGTTTGTGAGATGAAGGCTCTGTAGTGTTCAGGGGTTAAGTACGATCAGGACAACATTATCCACAAAGGGCATCATCTGAAGTTCCTCATCACCCCTCGGGAAATCCTTTTTGCATTTAGAATCATTGCTGGTTATCCTCTGTGTCAGTGGCACGCATCTTTAGCAGATGTGTGTCTTTTTATTGATTATTTATTTTATTGATAACCAGAGGGCAGAGGGATAAAGTTACCCCCGATCTCTCACAGGAATTTTGTGGTAGTCATGATCCAAGCTTGTTGGAGGGGGTTTCTTTTAAAGTGGCGTTTTGTTCTGCTGAGTGAAATGCATGATGACAGTCCGCCAGCAAGAAGCAAAGGGGCATTTTGTATTCTTGGCACTTTTCAGATACTTGCAGACTACAAAGATGTGGCGTGTTATAGAGTACAGTGTTATCTGTAATTTATGGAATCCTACTTGTTACCATCTCATAGTTTCTGAAATGGCCTTGATACATTGTAGCAGCAAGCACCCTAGCATACCCAGGATGGCTGCTAGCACAGGTTCCTTGATCTGCTTTTCTAAAGTCAAACATATCATTTACCTAGTTTGGAGGAAAAAGTCAGCGCCCTGAACTTCAGAGAAAATACAAACAGAAGTCACAAACAGATAAAAATACAGACAGAGAAAATAACACAGTCAACGACCAACAGACAGGGCTTCTCACTGTCTGACCGTTACATACATGCAGTGTTAGTTACCAGAGAGGGAAGCACCAACATCTGGGTTTTCAAAGCCAGGGTGGAGAGGGCCGCCCAACAGCTGCTCAGAGTCTCAAATGGCCACCTCACACAACTCTTCCCAAAGTGAGCCCCAAAGCAAAACCTCCCATCAGGGTATATATGGCCTTCTCCTGGGTCACAGACCATCACAACCCTCATGACCCACTTGACTACAAAGTAACAAAAGTTGTACATTCCTAAAAAACAAACCTCCCACCACAGGCTCCATGTGACCACACGCAGCCTATTAAGGGGCAGGGAAGATCTTCAAAATCCCATTACCATTACATACATCTGGTGATTATTATCACAAATGTTTATTTTGCGGAAGGTATATAGGTCAGTGTTTAGTTTGTACATACCTTCTTTTTTTTTTGTACGTACCCACTTCTTGATAATTTTTGTTTTTATATCATCTCCTTTTGCCATCATCTGCCTTCCCCAGTTTCTTCCAGAGATCCTTCCCTTTAAATAGTAATTTTTTTTTAATTACGAAAAAAATGTTTCATGAAAGTAAGCAGTCAAAAAAGATTCTGATGTTTTGTGCATTGTTCAACACCTATGTTCTCCCACCTTGGTGGGAATGTGTTTCTGACTCAGTTTACAAGAAGTTCTTAAGCATGTTTCTAGAACTTTGCTAAACTGGTGATAGAAAAAAGGCAAGAAACTGTGATCCTTGCCCTCAGGGGGCTGTCGTTGTAATGAGGGAGACAGAGGCACAGATCACTCTGCACTTACAGGGTGTAAGCCTTCATTGGAGCACACAGAAGCTGTATCGTGTCTTCATGATGTTTTGTTGGCTCGTTCCCATCATAAACGGGGATTCTGAGAAACCTTCCAGAAGCCTATGAAAGGACATTTTTTTTTGCCTTTCATTGTGTGGTTGATAAATCAGCTTAAAACAACTCCTCATTTTCTTTCAAAGGATTTTCCATGAGCTCTCTTTCCAATCAGCTGCAAACCTTTTTTTGCCTTTATTTTCCTTTATGTCAGAAATGACATTGTCCCATCATTGGTCACAAGACAAGGACTGCACGTTTAGAGTGACAGCTATTAATTTAATGTTTAAAATACTCCAACAGCGGTGAATCTGAGGATTGTTTGCCCCTGTTTCTGTCCTGTAAAAGCAGTAGACAGACACATAGAGTGAAGGTCATTTGGTATTTGGGAGGGGGAAAGGGGTCATGGGTTTCCTTGGCCAAAGAACCCATTGTAGAGTGCTGTGCATACACCAAGGTTTCTTTCTTGGAGAGAAGGTATTGCCGGATGCTAGAATTGTCATCAAAACCTTTCCAGATAGGACAGCTAGGTGGCCCAGTGAATAGAGCACCAGCCCTGGTGTCAGGAGGACCTGAGTTCAAATCTGGCCTCAGACACTTAACACTTACTAGCTGTGTGACCTTGGGCAAGTCATTTAGCCCCAATTGCCCTGACTTCCCCCTCTAAAAAGACAAAAAAAACCCAAACCTTTCCAGGGTAGTAAGGCCTGCTAGAACTTCTGCACCCTCTGCATAGCCCTTGAGAAACCAGAGAATCTTCCTTGACAAACAAAAAGCATCAGAACGGGACTTTGGAACTGATGGCAGGTGGAAGCCCTCCAGGAAGAAATATGAAACCAAAGCTTTAGAATGGATAAATGAGGGGTGGCTAGGTGGCGCAGTGAATAGAGCACTGGCCCTGGAGTCAGGAGGACCTGAGTTCAAATCCAACTTCAGACACTTAACACAAAAACTAGCCGTGTGACCTTGGTCAAGTCACAACTCCAATTGCCCTACCTTCCCCCTTCCCAAAAAACAACAACAACAACAAAAAACCCAAAACAAAGAATGAATGGATGAGAAGACTCACATGAAAACTGCCCAGGATTAGGTCAGTCTGGTAGCTGAGATAGTTTGTAATGAAATATGGAGTAGATGTTGTGTATTTGCTGTGTTTTGGAGGTCTCAGTGTCACTTAGGTAGCTGTTTGAAGTAAAGTTTTTTTTTTAACACATCAGAACTATGTATATCTCCTAAAATCTCATACAAAGTGAGGCGTAGAATTTGTCATGCAACTCCCATGTGCCTGGGAACCCTCTGAAAGACCCCTCACAATGGAGCAGTGCTGGTGTGTGGGCTGTAATCCTCATTTTCCTCGAGGTGACCAAGTGAAAGATGGTGTCTGGTAGGTAATCAGGAACCTCTTGGTATTTCAGGATGCACTGACATTCCAGGATGTCGCCGTGGACTTTACCTGGGAAGAATGGGGGCAGCTGGACCCTGCTCAGCAGGATCTGTACAGGGATGTCATGTTGGAGAACTATCAGAACCTGATCTCTCTAGGTAAGGGGAGCTTCCTCCAGAGCTCAGAATCTGCTCTTGGCTTGGCTTGGCACCTTGATTTGCTAGAGGCTGTGTGGTATCCGAAGTGCCCTGCTGAGTTTTGTCTTGAGGTAGAGGGAAAGAAGATTCTTTATACCTCTGGTGCCAAGAGACAGGATATCTATGTTCTCTGTTCCCATGAGGAAAGTCTGTGTAAAACTAGAAATTAAGACTGTCACTGTACGACCTTTGATGTGGATCTTTCCCCATGTTCCAAGTATTCGTCCTCAAAATTCCAGTGCCTTAAGGTAAAAAAAAAAAATCTCACTTAGAGAAGCAGTATGAAACTTTGGAAAGAGCATGGGACTTTGATTCTGAGGTCTGGATTCAAATCTGACCTCTCCAACTAAATAACTGTATTGGCACTGGCAGGTCATTTGGCTTCTGAGCCTGAATTCTTCATCTGCAAAGTGTGTGTAATATTTGCACTACCTCTTAGGAATTTTTGTTTCGCACAAATTAGAGATATTGAAAGTCCTTTGTAAACTATAAAGTACTATATAAATATAAGATGGTATTTATTTTTATTAATATTGTTATCGTTATTTCTGACCATGAATCCATAGTGATGATTCACACACAGTTCAAAATGGCTTTCTGAGGAACTTTGCATCAGTGCTTCAAACAGGGAATTTGATGTTTTTTTGGTGCCATGAATTCCTTTAGTAGTTTGGTGAAGCCTATGGATCTCTTCTCAGAATAATGTTTTAAAATGCATGAATGTTCCTGCACATCAGATGAAAAGTCCCTGCCTTAGACCTTCACAACTCATGTGTTTGCCTGCATTGGAACGGGCTAGAGTGGACCCGAGATGGCTATTTCTGTCCCATCACATTCCTCTTTCTGTCTGCATGAACAGGGTTCCCAGTTTCCAAGCCAGACATAATCTCCCAACTGGGGCAAGGGGAAGCACCGTGGACTCTGAAGAGAGAAGTTGCCAAAGGTTCCTGTCTAGGTGAGTGAGTGAGGTGGAGGGCTGTATAAGCAGCAGCTCGGCAGATCTGTCACGGGTGAAGCCCCTTTGAAATGGTGAAGAAGGAGCCTTCCTCACAGCAGCCTGAGAATTTAGCTAAAGCCCAAACGAGTTGTCTTTCACCATTCCTGGGGGTTACATTTTCCCTAGAAGACGTTTCCCTGCCTCACTCTTCTGAGCCTTCAGTGAGTGCATAAGGATTGGCAAATACGTGTGTAGACACTCCTTCAAGCCCAGAGACGAATTGTTTTAAAGCATGAAATCGGTTTACTGTGCTTGGGGATGGAAAGAAAAGGCATGTATGAAAGTTAGATAGCAAGCCATTGTATGGGGGGAGAGAAGGGAGGGCAGAATGAAGAAGTGTGGCCTGACTACATTGGCTGATGCTTGCTTCC
Organism: Petaurus breviceps papuanus; assembly: GCF_028583685.1. NCBI lineage: Eukaryota > Metazoa > Chordata > Mammalia > Diprotodontia > Petauridae > Petaurus > Petaurus breviceps. The sequence continues at coordinate 649,258 of NW_027186343.1, read as the reverse complement.
AAGTGGGGAGATCTAAAGGTGATTACCTAGGCCTCAGTCATATTTTGAAGATTTTTGAATGACTGGCCAAGGAATTTTTCCTTCATCTTGTAGGTGTGATGGGAGAGGAATTAGAGTATTCATTTCAACAGCTGAATGGAACAGACATGAAGTACCTATAGTATGTGAGGCATTGTGCTAAGTGCTGGGCACATAAAAATCAAATGGTCTCTGCGCTTCAAGTGGGGAGGGTGGTACACCATGTGGACATAGGCAGCTATGTCATAGTAAGACACTCTGAGGAAGGTGGGGTTTTAGCAGGTGAGTTGGGGGGGAGGTGCATTCCAGGCAAGGGGAGAGCTCACAGCACAGTGCAGGGACAGGAGATGGCCAAGAAATAGCTTCTAGGTCACAGAATCATTGAAATGTAGAATTAGAAAGGATGTCGGCAACAATCTAGGCAAACCTGTACCTTAAAAGGAATTCCTCTTCCAGCACATCCACCACCTGGGCATCCAGCTTTTCATTGAACCTTCAAAAGGTTCAATGTGGATAGAAGTTCTTTGGGATTGTTAGCTATTGGGTCTGAATTGTGAAAGAGGAAAAGAAAAAGCATATCCCCCAAGGAAAGGCTGTTAAAGGCCAGGTTGGGCATCTTCCATCTGCTCGGGGGCTCTACCACCTTCTATTGCTGCCTCATAATCTTCTGAGGTGAAAAGATCTCAGTCTGCAGGTTCAGTACTGCTCTGAACCTGCTATCCTCTGCTAGACACAGCTTGTCCCTTGAGGAAAGGCTACTAGGGCTCAGGTCGGGCATCTTCCATCCACCCTAATCACTTCCATCCATACCAGCGCAAGGCATCTTCAGCCACCGCCAGCCTAACCTCCCAACTGGGGCGTTTCAAAGTGCAGCAGCCTTTCCTTTAACTTGCAGCCTCCTATCTCCAACTGAGTCTCTCTGTTGAGGGCAGAGGAGTGGTGCCTTCACACCTGGTCATACCCTTCACATCTCAGTGACTCTGAACTTCTGTAGATCATCATCCAGGCGCCCTTCTTTACCCCTTACTATCTGAACACAAAGTTTCATTCTGAGTCTTCCCAGCCCTTCCTCTGTGTCGTCCTCTGGCAACAAACTTCCCTTCATCTTAAATCTCTTCCTCTCCTACCCCTTTCATCCACTAGCTCTTACTGAAACCTGGATTTCTCCCCTGATGGCAAAGCCACCTTGGTTACCCTTCCAAGTACTGGCTGCATCTTCACTCACTTTACTTGGCTCACTGGTCAAGGAGGTGGAGTTCGAATGCTGCTTATTTCCCATTGCTCCTTCCAGGTTCTCCTTCCTTAAACGTTCAGTAACCTCTCTTTCTTTGAGGTGAGTCCTGTTCATATCTACCACCCAATCAAAATCCTGGCACTTGTTGTCTGTGGACCTCCCAGGCCACTCCCCTTCCCTCCTCAGTGAGTTCCATGACCTCACTTGCAGTTTTTTTTCTCCTCTTTCCTTAACTCCTGCTCTCATATTAGGGGATGTCAGCAGACATGCTGATTCTCCCTCAGATACCCTGATCACTCAGTTCCTCAGCTGCTTACTTCCATGAGTTACTTTTCCACCCTACCTCAGCCACACACAGATATGATTATACCCTGTCACCCACAAATATATCATTTAGGTTCAGGGATTTTCAGATCCCTTATCCAACCATTATCTATTGGTTTTCACCTCCCCCTCTGCGTTCCTTTACGTAACCCTACTATTTATCCATGCTGTGATCTCTTGACCACTCAGTTTTATCCCAGGTCATCTCCCCTGCATTAGCCTCTTTCCTCCCCTTCTTGACTCCTTGCTGAGCCAGTTGAGTGCTACCCTATCTTCCTCTCTTGAGTTCCTAGACCCCTTGTCATATTGCCCAGCTAGGCAGAAGCCTTGGATTACACTCCCACCATTCACTCCTATACACATGCTGCTGAATGAAGGTAGAGAAAATCATATGGCCTTTCTGTCGGGGTCCACTACAGATTTATTATGTGACCTTCACTGGGTCCTTTCTACAACTAGGCAATCCTATTTTACCCCCTTTATCAATTCAATATCCCCCTCTCCATGGTGGCTCTTGCAAACCTTTTCATTTGCTCCTCGATCTTCCCATGGCTCCTCTTCCCCCAGTTCTCTCAGCTAAGAACCCTGCCTCATATTTTACAGGAAAAATTGAAGGCAATTTGCTGTGAGCTCCCCTTCCTCTTCTCTTATCACTCAGGTGATTTCAGTTACCATATCCTTTACTCCTGTCTCACATGAAGTGGCTTTTCTCCTGCCAAGATTAACTCCTTACTTGTTCAAGTCATCCATTCCCATCTCCTCTAACAGATTACCTCCAATGCTATCCCTGCTCTTTCACTTATGTTCGGTTCCTCTCCATCTACTGGCTTATTCCCTTACTGACTACACACATTCCCATGTCTCCCTCGTTCTGAGAAAAAACTTTCATTGTTCCTTCCATCCCCACTAACTATTGTCCTATATCTCTTCTGCTCTTGGTGGTTACACTCTTAAAAAGACTGTCTGCCATAGGTGCCTCCAGGGGCGGCTAGGTGGCACAGTGAGTAAGAGCACCAGCCCCGGAGTCAGGAGGACCCGGGATCGGTTCTGGCCTCAGATACTTAACACCCACACACATACACACAAAAACTGGCCGTATAACCTTGGGCAAGTACCCCAATTGCTTTAAAAAATATATATATGTATAAAATAAAAAAAAATAGATGCTTCCACTTTCTTTTTAACCCCTTACAATCTGACTTCTGACCTTATCATTCTACTGATACCTCTCTCTCCAAAGTTACTGATGATCTCTTAGTTGCCATTCTCCTTGACCTTTCTTCAGCCTTTGGTACTGTTAATCACTCTCTCCTCTTTGAGACTGTCTCCTAGGTTTTTGGTACAGCTCTCCTGGTTTTCCTCACACCTTTCTAACTACTCATTCTCTTTTGCTGGCTCCTCCTCCAGATCACTTTAATATATGAGTGTACATACATGTGTATGTGTATCTATGTATACCTGTATGTGTATCTATGTGTATCTGTACATGTGTATGTATATCTATATATGCACACAGACATAATTTTTATTTCATTTTATATTTTTAATATAGATATCATAGGTATCTCACAGGGCTCTGTCCTGGGCCCTCTTTTCCTTCTGTGTGACTTTACTTGTCAATCTCATCAGTTCCCATGGGTATAATTACTATCTCTGTGCTACCTTTCCTATCTCATTCTCTGTGCTGACTTCCAGCTTGCCTCTCCGACTGCATTTCACACACTCAGAGCTGGACATCCAGCAGATAGCTTCAGCTCATTGTTTTTCTTCCTAAATCCTCCCTTTGCCTCTTATCTTCCCTATTACTATAGTGTGATCACTGTCTTCCCAGTCCCAATCCCTCACCACCTAGGGGTCGTCCTGGGTTCCTCAGTCCCATATCCAGGCTGCTGCCAAAGCCTGTCAGTTCCATCTTTGCAGCATCTCTTGAATATGCTTCCTTCTCCTCTTGCAATGCCACCACTCTAGTGCAGGCCCTCACCCCCTCATGCCTTGATTATTACAGTAACCTCCTGATGGATCTGCCTGCCTTAGGTCTCTCCCTTCCCCAGTCCAGTTCATCCTCCATTCAGCCACTAAATTGATTTTCTTATAAGAAAGGTTCAGTCAATGTCTCTCTCTCTCTGTCTCTCTGTCTCTCTCTGTCTCTCTCTCTCTATCTCTCTCTCTCTCTCTCTCTGTCTCTCTGTCTCTCTCTCTCTGTCTCTCTCTCTGTCTCTCTCTCTCTCTCTCTCTGTCTCTCTCTCTGTCTCTCTCTCTCCTCTCTCTCCTATCTCTCTGTCTCTCTCTCTCTCTCTGTCTCTCTCTCTCTCACACACACACACACCCTCACCCCACACCCACACACACTCCTTCACTACTTAATAAAATTCACTGGCTCCCTATCAGTTCCAGGATCCGAGACAGATTATGCTGGCATTCACAACCCTTAATTAATACTGGCGCCTCTCCCCACCCTCCATCCACTACCCCAACAGCCTTTCCAGTCTTCTTGTGTCCTATTTCCTACCACATGCTCTTTGATCAGTGACGTTGGCCTCCTTGCTGTTCCATGAACAAGATACTCCATCTCTTGGTTCTTGGTGTTTTCTCTGGCTGTCCCCTGTGCCTGGAATGCTCTCCATCCAAAATCCAAAAGTCATTTCTAACCTCTTTTAATTATTTCCTATTTATCCTGTATATAGTTTGTTTGTACTTATTTACTTCTTGCCTCCCTCAATCAGAGTGTGAGATCCTTGAGGGCAGGAATGGTTTTTTTTGCCTCTTTCTGTATCCCCAGCACTTAGGTCAGTGCCTGGCACATAGTAGGTGCTGATTAAATGCTTATTGGCTGACCTGATGAGGAAGATATAAAGATAATGCAAAAGATCCACTCTTAAGGAGTAGATAGATCGATCTAATAGGGAAGATTAAAAATGCACAAAAATAATAATGTAAAATAGAGCATGAGTAAAATAGAAATGCAGATAATGTATTATTTGGGAATTGAGCACTATTGCAAATTCTTGTGGTCATTTAGTTAACTTCATTATTTAGATAAAAATGAATCTTTAGTATGAATCCTTATAATTCATCTTTTTAGTGTGACTTAGCCGTCTGCAGTTGTGCTTTTATGTCAAATACTAGGTACTTAAAACAGGCATACACTCAAGCTTGGGAGTTTGCAGGAGAGAAGGTAGCCTAGAGTAGTAAAAACAGGCAATGCCCTCTCAGGAGATGCTGCGTGGGGCAAGGTGTGCACAGGAGGACTGTTCTTCACCTGTTTCTCAATGCAGTGCGAAGATGTTCCTTTTTTTTTTTTTGCTAGTATCTAGGGCATCCTATTTTCTTTTTCTTTCAGATTGGGTAACTAGACATGAGACCGAGGAATCACATTCCAATCAAGATATATCTGGTGAAAAATCATCCCAAGAAAGACTAACAAGGCATGATTCTGAGGAGTTGGTCAAGAATTGGGAGTGTGGTGGCAGGTTTGAGACAAAACAGAAGGGGAGCTTGGGGAGAGATTCAAAGGAAGTACTAATCACTCATAAGAAAACCCCTAATACAGTAAAAAAAATTACATTGCAGAAAAATTACAGTCCAGGGTCAATCCTTGTGAAACAACAAACTATGCCTACAGGAAAGAGTCTCCATCAATATGGTGCACGTGAAAAGACCCTCAAAAAACTGTCTGACCTAATTAAACGTAATAGAATTGCTTCAGGGAAGGAATCTTGTAAATATAACAAATGCACTAAAACCTTTAGTTACCAATCAGATATTCAGTATCCTGAAGTACCCGCTGAAGAGAAATCCTATACATATAATGAATATGAGGAAGACTATAGTCAAAAAGAATACCTGACTCAACAGAAAAGTCATATTGGAGAGAAGACCTATAATTATGATGAATATAGGAACATCTTCAGCCAGATGGCATATCTTACTAACCAGGAGACAGTTGATACCAGAGAGAAACCCTATAAATACAGTGACTGTGGGAAAACCTTATCTGATGGCTCATCTCTCACTAAACCTCAGAGGATTCCTAAAGGAGAGAAATCCTACAAATGTGATGAGTGTGTGAGAGCTTTCAGTAACAAGTCATCTCTTACTCAACATCAGAGAACTCATACTAGGAAAAAACCCTATATATGTAATTCATGTGGAAAAACATTTCACCAGAGCACAAATCTTATTCACCACCAGAGAAGTCATATAGGAGACAAACCCTGTAAGCATGATGAATGTGGGCAGGCTTTTGGTCAAAATTCATCCTTCTCTGAACATGAAAGAAATATAGGAGGAAGAGATCATAATGAGCATGGGAAATCCTTCAGCCAGAAAGGACATCATAGTAAACAAAGAATTAATACTGGAAAAAGCCCATACAAATGTAATGTATGTGGAAAAGCCTTTAGCACTAGTTCATCCTTTATCCAGCATCAGGTTTCTCATGTTGGAACTAATTCTAAATGTAATACAAGTAAAAATGCTTTTGGACAGAGCCTTATTAAGCATCAGAAATGTGTTAGAGGAAAGAAGCCTTATCATTGTGATGAATGTGGGAAAACATTTAGCCAAGGTAGGTGCCTTATTCAACATCAGAGAATTCATACTGGAGAGAAACCTTATATATGTAATATCTGTGAGAGGGCCTTTACCCAAAGGGGAAATCTTATTAAACATAGGAGAATTCACACTGGAGAGAAGCCCTATAAATGTAATGAATGTGGACAAGCCTTTAGCCAGAGCTCATCCCTTACTGAACATCAAAGAATTCATACTGGTGAGAAACCCTATCATTGTAATGTGTGTGGAAGAGCTTTCGGTCAGGGTAGGAGCCTTACTCAACATCAGAGAATTCATACTGGAGAGAAACCCTATAAATGTACCAAGTGTGGTAGAGCCTTTAGTCAGGGTAGAAACCTTACCAGACATTGGAGAATTCATACTGGAGAGAAGCCCTTTAAGTGTAATGAATGTGGGAAAGCTTTCAATCAGAGGGAGCATCTTACCAAGCATCGTAGATTTCATACTGTTTAATGCTCTTATAAATGCAGAAAAGTCTTCGCCCCAAGTATAAACTTTGTAAAACACCCACAAATCAATATTATAAATGTATTGAATATAAGAATACCTTCAGCCAGAATTCATATCTTACTGAACATCAAATAATCCATTCTGGTAAATGAAATTTTGTTTTCTAATTTAATGAATGTGAAAAAATTTTAGTCAGTCTAGAAACCTTTATACCTTACTGAACATCAAATAATTCATCCTGGAAAATGAAATTTTATTTCTAAATTTAATGAATGTCAAGAAAAAACTTTAGTCAATCTAGAAGCCTCGTTCTGTTTCAGAGAATAAGTGCTAATGAGAAACTAAGTATGTAATGAGTGGAAAAGGTAATAGTGTCAGGCCATCCTTTATTCCAGATCAGCATTTATGATCCTGAAAAGCATAAATGAAGTTAATGTAAAGCCAGGTGTGTTTCAGTCCTCATAATAAACTTCAAATCAGGATTATTCTGTATATGCAGACAATTCTTGCTTTATATAAGTGGACTGTTCTGCAGACCCCTATGTAAAGTGATTTTTTTACTTAATGTGAATTATCTACCCACTTCACTTACCTATATAACAACAGCATATACAAAATAATACCTTTACTCAAGTCAGAAAATGTACTAAAATGCAGACACAATAATACTGTACCGTGAAAATAAGCAGAATTAAAAAATGAAAGGTAAGGTTCATGATAAAGTACGCACAGTGCTGTATTGTAAAGTTAGCACAGGTATACAGTATGTTGTTCCTTCTACACCCATTGCACATATCCTTTATCACTGGTGATTGAGCAAATCTTTTTATGAAGCATTGAAAGATAATCTTCATTAGGGCTTCACCCTAATAAATCAGGCAGGCTTAGGAAAACTGTGGCAAAAAGGAGTTATTACATGCTCTGCTTGTCATGTGAGAGGGCTGTTGTGTTTACCTGTGCAACACCCCTCCTCATATATACCTGTTAGAGGGGATGGAAAATCCAATTCAGTAAAGCTATTGGATAGGACAAGGATGTCTGTACTCTGCGTCTGACTGTCTTCCATGATCTAGTGCTTTCAAATTCTTCTCTAACCAAAAATTGCTATCCTTAGGCTTTTACTTTGCCTCACTCCTAAACATGTTCTTCATTCTTATCAGGACCTTCAACCTTCCATCCCCCTCTTGTCTTGAGTTTTTATTGGCTTAAAAAAAAGTCATTCAGGGGCAGCTAGGTGGCACAGTGAATAGAGCACCAGCCCTGGAATCAGGAGGACCTGAGTTAAAAACCGGCCTCAGACACAACACAAAACTGAGCCGTGTGACCTTGGGCAAGTCACTTAACCCCAACTGCCCTCCAAAAAGCAAAAAAAAAATCATTCAAAACTTCTTTCCCCTAACAACTGCTCTGGCTACATTTACTCCCTGCCCTCATAGTCTTCACCCATGGATGACCAATTCAACCTTGTGCTATAATAAGCCACCCCCGAATCACTTGTCTTCTTTTCCTGTCCTAACTATGCCTTGCCAGATCCCAGCCCTGAATCACTGTCCTAGTCGGCTTTCTCTGCTCTTTCCAACCACACCAGTGGGGTTTGCTACAAATCTCTTGTCTCATCTCAGCTGGACCAGTACTGATACACACCACATCCTTTATTCTCCCCTGATTGGCTATCACATTTCCTGAAGTGTTGCAGCCTTCATCTTTACTCATACTTCTTTCTTCCCCATTTTTCATCAGATACCCTTACCTTCTGCTTAACTAAAAAGCAATGGCTGTCCATTTTGAGCTGCTTCTTTCCCCCCACACTATACCCCCAAATTCCTTTCCATCTTCCCTGATTTTCTTCACCTTTGCTTCATTATCTGGGAAAGAGATAGGTCCTTCTTGCCAAGGCCAAAACCTCTTGGTGTTTTCCAGGACCTGTCACTCCCATCTTCTTTGAAAACTTGTCTTTGATCTCTAATCTCTTCTTATGTGCTGGTTCCTTCCCGACTCTGCCTTCACATATAATCTAGTTTTCCCCATCCTTCAGAGGTCCTTCAAAGTCTTCACTTGTCCCCACCATCTCCTCAAGCTATCATTCTATATTGTTCCTCTCTTTTATGATCAAATTCTTAAAAATGACCATTTAGACCAGTTGCCTTCATTGATCCCTCCTTAGTTCCTTACAACCTGACATCTGACCCCTTCAACTGAAGCTGCTCTCTCCCAGTTTACCAAGGAGCTCTTAATTGTTAAATCCAGTGTCTTTTTTAGGCCTCCTTCTGCCTGACCTCTGCAGGTTGGACAGCCACTCCCTCCTCCTGGACTCTCCTACAATTATTCTTGCTTCATTGTCTTCCTGCCAGTCTGCACATCCCTTTTTATTCTCTTTGCTAGAAGGTCATCCTTTTCCTACCTGCTGGGGCTCTTTCTCTTCTTTAAACTGCCTCCTTGGGTGAGACCATCGCTTCTCATGGGTTTAGTGATCTCTGTGTAGATGACTCCCAAATCCTGTTCCATCTCCTGACCTCCAGAACCACATCTCTACCAATACGTTCAGTAGGCATCTCAAACTCAGTTTGTCCACAATTCTTATTTCCCCCAAGTCCATTTCTCCCTCAGATTTCTTTTTCGTTGTTGTTGAGTACGTTATAATCCTTTGAGTTCCCTAATTTCTCATCCTCAGAGGGAGTGCTCTCTGTTTCCCCCTTCCTCTCATTCTACCACTTGCCAGCTGTTGTTGATTCTGCTGCCACAAAACTTCTTAACGTTCAACATTTTCTGCATTCACGTACCTTCTAATTTAGTCTAGAACCTAGACTAATAATCTAGACATCCTCTTATGGAGGGGATTTGTTCTGTGAAGTTTGGATTCGATCAAAAGGGCCTCCCTTGAGGACCTAGAGGGCCACAAGTGGCATTGTGGCTGCAGGTTCTCCACCCCTGGTAGATCCTTGTGACCTCTCACCTAGACTATGGCAATCACCTTTAAAACCTCTCTTATCCATCCTACACAGATCTGCCAAAGTGATAGCCTAAAACATGGGCCTGGCCGTGTCATTCCTCTGCTCATAAATTTGGGTGTGGGGGCTTCCTATCACTGCTAGGATAAAATGAAAAATGCTCAGTTTGACATTTAAATCATTCTACGTTATGGCTCGCTTACGTTTCCATTTTTATTTCATGTTGCTTCTTTTCAGACACTCTTCTTTCCATTCAGATTGCCACGTCCACTTTCATGTCAGTCTGTTCCCCACGTCTCTCTTTGCACAGGAAGAGACTGCTACCTCACTTCTGCTCGGAATCCCTTCAAAGCGCAGCTTAGGGGCTGCCTCCTTCCCAAGCCCTTTCCTGATCCCTCCCTTATTTAAGTGCACTCACTGGCATGAAATCGCTTCTTATTGAATGTGAATACAATGTGAATAATTCACATTGTATTTATGTAAGTATATATACACAAGTTGTCTGCTTCTTCCCTTCCTTAAAATGTAACCTTTTGGTCAGTGGTTTTTCATTTTCCTTTTAGTATCAGCAGAGCCTAGCCCTGAATAGATGTTTTTGAATTCACTACTATGCCTCTGTTGTTGAACCTTCTACCAGGAACAATCTGACCCTCCTCAGACCTTTAAACGCTGTGTTTTTCACTGCTTCTCATCTCTTGAAGATCTGCTTAGAATGCATAATGCACCAGGTGTGTTAGAGTATTGTGATCTCTCTGCTAGACTGGAAATGCAGTGGGGGCAGCTTTCTGCCTCTTCTGCTTCCTAACAGTGCCTTTTTTTGGTGAGGAGGAGCTTTGTAAAGTCTGACCAAATTGAATTAACTCCTTCAGCAACTTTATGTCAGAAGAGGAAAATTCATCCCATGAAACAGAACCTAGTATGCAGTTGATTACTTACCATTCCATCAGTTGTTTTTCAGTAATGTTTGTCTCTTCATGACCCCATTTGGGGTTTTCTTGGCAAAGCTATTGGAATAACTTGTTAATTCCTTCTCCAGCTCATTTTACAGAGGAAGAAACTGAGGCAGGGTAAAATGACTTGCCCAAGGTCACACCGTAAGAGTCTGAGGCCAGATTTGAACTCAAGGAGTTGAGTTTTCCTGACTCCAGATCTGTCATTCTATCCACTGTGCCAACTAGTTTCCTCCTTATCATCCTGCCTGGGTAAATTTGCCAGTTTATTACTCCTTTAGATGGGTTATCAATTCTTGCTAAGTTGCAGATCTCTCTGACCTTTTTTCCTTTTAAAATCTAAACCACGTGTTACAGGGAAATTGATTGCCAGCATTTGATGCAGAGGGGAATTGATGGCCAATATTTAATAAATAGTGCCTTTCCCTTGCCAGGGAGTGCCTTCTAAATATCCAGGTCTGTTCTCTGAAGAGGAAGGCCAAGCTTAGCATCAGGAAAGGGACCCTGGAAAGCTGAAGGTAAACCCTGTGCTTGAGGCCATTCTGCCTTAAGGAAAGAAAAGACCTTGGGACTTTGTTTTTGCATTGTCTTCAGTGACTATAAGGAGAAGGCACCATTTTCTTAAGAGACTGTAAAACCAGATGTTTCTAAAGTCTGAGAGGTAATGTCCTATTGTGAGGAAAATTCTGCACTAGCCTTATCTTTTTTAATCCTGGCCCTGACTCTGTGACCTTGAGCAAGTTATATCTTCTCTGGGACCTCAGTTTCCTCATCTGAAAAATCAGATTATTGAATAGATGATTTTCAATGCCCTTTCAAGCTTATATTTGAATGAAAGGCATATATTGGACTTGCTTGGGAAGCAAGTTCCAGATGAGACTAGATTCAAGAGTAACCCCTGTCCTTGAGCCCCAGGACTCCTTGGAGGCTCCTTTCCATGCAGGAAGTGCAGAGACAGTGATAGTTTGTGTTCTTCCCACCTCAAACTCCTTCTGACTCAGCTTACGTAACTGGATCAAGTTTTAGGGAGTAAAGAAGGATTCTAAAGAGAAAAGCATTTTCAGAGTTCTAGAGTATTCATTCGAAAGAGACTTAAGGGATCTAGTCCTACTCATCCTCAGTGGGGGAGGGAGTGTTGAGCACCAGTTGTGGTATGTTCCTGAAGTAGTATTTGCAGTGGATTAGACAGACTTGAATTTGCCTTGAATGGAAGCAGATGGTTCATTATGCTGGGCCCCTGTTTGTGCTGCTGGTTATATCTGGAATAAAGAACTGAGCCCGTCCCCCTACCTAGGCTCATGATGGTTTGGGAACAGCTCTGACCTCAAGTGTTTGGCCCTGGCTTGTCTTCATGACTGCCAGCATTCCACAAGAGTGCCATGGGAATCCCTTTAGCTATTAGGCCAGTGCTTCACTAAATTCTCAGAAGCGACCAACTCTACCAGGGCCTGGACTAGCAGTGCACAAAGTAGTCTTGGAGATTCTTCCTAGAAACAGGACAGATTGATGGGGAAGGAGGTGAGTGTTTACAGGAATGTATGTCCACTGGAGACCCCTCCTATGGGCTTGACTCCATTCCAGTAGATGTGTGAAGAAAAGTTGTCTCCTGGACTTCTGTCTCAGTTTTTTTTTTTTTTTGGCCAGGAAATAGATCATATCTTTATAGTTCTCTGTCTGCCAGGTCATTCTCTTCCTCCCAAGTTTTTTACTAGGAGGATGAATTCTCTTTGCAAACTGAGGCCATAGTTAGACCTCTTTCTGGAAAAATTAATCTTTGGTCTTCTCTAGTACTCTGCTTCTTGCCTTTTTCTTTTCCCTGTGATTCACATCACTTAGAATTTCAATGCAGTTCAATAAATATTAAACCACTACAGTGTGTAAATTATAGGAGACCAGCTATTTCAATGGAATGACAAAAGGCCCCCTCTCCTAGAGCTTGCAGTCCACAGCGGGACTGGCCTGGAAAAAACTGTGATTCACCAAGTGGATTTTTTCAAACTTCCAAAAAATAATCTCTTCGATCAGCAATCTCTTACAAACTATTTCTAAATATGCAGATAGTATACTACCAATGCTTTCTGTTAGGCAAGAAAGTAAGGTTTTAATCTCTGAACATATCAAGAATAAACCTGACTTTTAAAAATTATGTGCTACACTCATTGAATTTGGGCACAAAAATATTAGCAAATGTGATAGAGTAATATATTTTAATCATGTTTATTACAACCATAATATATAGTAGGAATGCAAGGATGATTCAATATCAGGGAATTTCTCAGTATAATCATATATACAAGAGAAGTTATTAAAATTTTATTATTACAAAGATTCATATACTTAGTCCTTGTTTAAATTTAGTATTCATTCTTGCAAATAAATAGATCAAATCTCATCAATCCAGAAATTCCTTCTAGTGATGCAGATCCTGACCTCTGCTCGTTCTTCCATCTAGTGTGCCAGCAGCCTTCCTTATTTTCTCTAGACATTATGAGGCTATTAATAAAGTATTGTTGGGGCGGCCAGGTGGCTCAGCGAGTAAGAGCACTGGCCCCAGTGTTGGGATGACCTGGAGATCGAATCCCGGGCTCAGACACTTAGCACCCACCCAGAAATGACTGGCCGTGTAACCTTGAGCAAGTTACTTAACCCTAATTGCTTAAAAAAAAAATATTGTTGTTGTTCCCTTGTCTTCTCTCGATTTTTCCATATAACCAGCCCATCTTTTCCTCCTGTGCTACCATTCCTTGAGGACATCCTTTTCTCTGGAGTTTTTCATTGGTTATGTACTGTAGCCTGCTAATGTTAACTCTGCACTCTCTGTTGACCTCTATGTGAAAGGTGTATTTAGTCCTTTGAAGACAGTGACGTTCCATTAACTGTGAAATAATAAGGCTACAGTCCATTGTGGAAAATTGCTTTCAAAGGCTTTCTTATTTTCTACTCATACCTTCATCAAGAATGACTCTCAAAGATTTTGTATAGATGGGAGAGTGGGCATAGAGATCATGAGTTAATGATCTTTTAGTCACTTTTTTTTGTATCAACAAAGTTTGAGATTATTTCCATACCTTTGGACTATTTCTCCAATTTCAACTACCTGATAGATTAGTCCCTAATGCCTTCACAGTTTTATTGCCTCCAGCACCCATCCTCTTTAAATAAACTTGCTCAAATCTGCCTGCTTTTCTATCTTTGATCTCTTTACTGCAATTTCTACCTCCTGTATAAGCACCTTAGGGATTGTGATGCTAGCTAGAATCTGGGTGATTCCACTATCCTTGATGGTGAAAATGATTTATTGAAATGGTTTTTGCAGATCTTTTCCATTTTTCTTATTTGCCCTTAGGATGTCTTTGTTTAGTTGGCTATCTTGCCAACCTTTCTTTAAACTGGTTTTACCTTCCATTTTCCCCCCTCTGCTTTATAAGCACAATACTGCTCATAATTGTCATTTTTGGTAAGATTTTACAGCAAATATATGCTCTAACTCACTGTTTCTAACTCAGTCTTTGGCAGCCACCTCTATATTTGGCAAGCAATTTGTTTGCTGACTAAAGCACTTTCTGGGCTCTTGGTTTTCCCATTGCAATGAATTTATATTGGTTAAACTTCTGCATGAAATTATAATCGTTGTTGATGTCATTTCTGTTAATCTTATTTCTCATTTCTAAATTTTCAATAATTTGTTTAATTCAGGAGTAAGTCACTTTAATTGTATGCTGTATCTCATTAAGGCAGCTAGGTGGCTTAGTGATCAGAGCAGTGGGCTAGAAGTCAGGAAGAACTGAGTTCAAATTTGACCTTCAGTACTTATTAACTGTGTGACCCTGGGCAAGTTACTTAATCACTCTTTGCCTCAGTTTCCTCATCTGTAAAATGGGGATAATAATAGTAGGTTCTAGGGTTGTTGTGAACATCAGCTGACTTAATAATTGTAAAGTCCTTAGCACATAGTAGGCACTATATAAATTTTAACTTATTATTTTTATTATTTTTCATTTCATTTTTTACAAATTCTGATCTTAGCACTGAAAAATCAATGTTCTTACTATATGCAGCTGACTCAGGGATAAATCCCATGTCAATAACAAATGTTTTCCTTTCTTTTAAGATTTAATTGTTTTCATTCTTTATGTCATTGTCTTTTTGGGCATATGCCTTTTTATTTTCTTTAAGAAAGTCTTCATGATGTAGAGATGTAAGGCTTCCACATAATCTACAAATCTTTGACCCCTCTCACTCTTTGTCCTGAATCTAACTTTTCCATAGATTTATCCCGATCTTTACCTTTGCTCACCTTTGCATTGAAGTCACCAAATATCAGAGAGTATCACTGATATGATTGTAGAATTTCTGTAGCACTTTGTCCTTAGAAGTGGACTTTGGTGTGAGTGAGCTGTAGTTATTTCATGCTGGTATTTTTTTTTATAATACCTGTGTTATTAATACAAGATGACCAAATCCTTATTGAAATAGTTTTTTATTCTGTACATACAACAAAACCCACTCTGCCATCATTTTTATTCATCTCTCCAAGTAATACCCGTGAGCCTTCCTTCCATTTAGCTCTAGTTTCCATTTTCTGGTTCCATTTATAGCAAAAATTTCAAGACTGAATGCCTTAGGTCTTCCAGCATTATGTTCACCTGTTGGTCACTGGCTAAGGAACTGACAAAGTCCTACTTTTCTTCCTCATTATGGCACAGTGGTGAGTGAATGCCAGCAGAATGACTGGTTTTGCCATACTTCAAGGGCTTTGAGTACAGCCCTGCAATAGACCAAATCTGACGTCCAAGTCCCCACTTGGTTAATTATAGGTGACATCACCACTAGAATAGACATTTGGGGATAGGTTTTTTTTGGGGGGTCATGGAATAAAGAAACAAAAGGAAAAAAATGACCCTTGGTTCTGTCTAACCTTCCACTTTCTGTACTGATCGTTGCTCAGTGTCAGGCAAAGGGACAGAGAATCACAGTTTTTAGACAAACTGTTAGTATTCATTCAAGATTAAAAAAAATTAATACTGGAATGGAAATCTTTAAACTTAACTTAAAATCTCTAGTTGAAACAATGAAATTATATATGCACTAGAATAACAATGGAATCATTCCCACTTAAAAAACAGGTACAAAACAGTTACATTTCACTGTTTCTATTTGACACAATTTTAGAAGTATTACCTATAGGAATAATGCATAGGAAAAAGTTTTTTTAAAGCACTTAATAATGAAGAGGCCAGACATAACTCTTTTTGTAGATAGCATCACTGAAGTTAACCAGATCAGCAAAACTAGTTGAGAAAGGGTATTACGCTGGATCATTCTTCATGTTCAAAAGCATGTACTTTGGCCACTGGCTTGATTCATACTCTAATAAAGCACTGAGCCCCTCCCTACGGAAGGAGCCATTAGTCTAGATTATATTATATATTATTAGCACAGTCTACCTTTTTCTTATTCCCTCTGAACTCACCTTTTTACTGTGCAGACCATATGCAAAGTTGTGGTGTAGTTTTAGGGTATACTTTAGTCCCTTAAGATACCTTTCCCCTTCCTACTCCTTAATGATAAAAGCTCTGTAAGGTTTGGAGTAACTTTAGTAAAAATCTATGGTTTAGGGACAGTGGTGTCAAACTCAAGTAGAAACAGAATCCCTGTTGGCCGCTTACTGACTAAGAAAACCATAAATGAACATTACCTATATTGTATTTTTATTTATTTTGTTTAACATTTCCCATTTACATTTTAAATTGGTGAGTGCAAGTGTGATACATCTGTTTTGGGAGACAATGCAGTTTTAATGTGAAGAGCCCTGGACTTGGAGTCAGTAAACCTGGCTTTGAGTCTTGGTTCTGACACTAGCTGTGGGACAATGAGCAAACAAATCACTTCGCCTCAGATAAGGTACCCTGGCTTCCTCTTGTGTAAAATGAGGGCACAGATATTTGCACTATCTACTTCACAAGATTGTTGTGAGGAAAGCGCTTTGTAAACCCAAAATAAAGCACTTTAAAAATATAAATTGTTTGTTGTTGAGTAATTTATTTGTTGTTGTAGAGTCAGAGGAAAGCCCTGACTCTAGGGAAAATCTACCCTATGTGTTTTTTTTTTTCCTTCTAATTCTGTTCTAACATCCTGCCTTTTAGGAGGTGTTATTTAGAACGTACGTTCTCGTGTAATACCCCTGACCACGCTGGACCTCTAATGAATTAGTAGAGTGGAAGAAGCATTCGATTTGGGATCAGAATTGCTGGGTTCAGATCCTGAATCTTTTCTGTACTACCCCTTGGTCAAAGAACTTAACTCGGGTTTCCTTTTCTACGAAATGAGAGGGTGGTACTAATGGATCATTCCAGTTCTCAGTCCTATATTTCCATTAACAAAATGTGTTAGGGAAGAGCTCAGTTCTAAGTTGAACCACATATAATATGAAGTTGGTATTCTGAATGATAAACCAGTCTCATAATGATGGTAATGATCCATTCTTCAGAGCCTAATTATTTTGTAGCTTCACTGCCATAATTGAGGTTATGAATCTGCCAGACTCTAGAGGGTAGTATCACTGTGTATTGAATTATTACCTTACATTTGGGTTTCTTATATTTAATGTAGCAAGACAGCCTGGTGGTCACTTCCCCATAACATTCACAATATTTCTACCCCAGAAATGGAACGGAGAAGCATTTATTAAGTGCTTACTGTGTACCTAAGCACTGTACAAAGCTCTGAGTAATACAGATGGGCAATCAAGACAGTCTCTCCTTTGAAGGAAATCACGAAATTGGGAGAGAAAACACAAAGATGGGTTCATGATCTTGTTTAGTTCATGACAGATGGAAGGCCAAATAGTATGGATGTACTGGGAGGAGAACCTGGCTTGGAGTCTTCCACAAAATGGAGGCTTCATACACAAGTTGGGAATTCACCAATGGGAGAATGGGGCAAAGAGATACTCCTTTGGGGGTGGGTCGGGGGGAAGTGATTCCTTTTTTTTTTTTTTTGCTTATTGGAGGGCAATTGGGGTTAACTTGCCCAAGGTCACATGGCTAGGTTTTTTTGTGTATGTGTGTTAAGTGTCTGAGGCTGGATCTGAACTCAGGTCCTCCTGACTCCGAGGCTGGCACTCTACTCACTGCACCACCTAGCTGCCCCAGTGATTCCTTTTTTAAAAAATGTGTTTTCTTCTCAATTACATGGAAACAAAATACTTTAACATCCATTTTTTTTTGGAGGGCAGTTGGGGTTAAGTGACTTGCCCAAGGTCACACAGCTAGTAAGTGTTAAGTGTCTGAGGCCTGATTTGAACTCAGGTCCTCCTGACTCCAGGGCCAGGGCTCTACTCACTGCTCCACCTAGCTGGCCCTTTAACATCCATTTTTTTTTTAATTGAGTTCCAAATTCTCTCCCTTCTCCCCTTCTTTAGAAGGCAAGCAGTTTGATATAGATTACCCCTGTGTAGTCATGCAAAACATTTCCATATTAGCCATGTTATAAAAGAAAACACAGACCAAAAAAAGCCCCGAGAATAATAAAGTAAGAAGAAAGTACACTTTAGTTCTTTTTCTGGAGGTGAATAGCATTTCTTGTCATAAGTCCTTCAGATCTGTCTTGGCTGCTGGGGATAGGCAAGTCACTCACAGCTGATCCTTGTACAGTGTTGCTGTTATTATGTGCAGTGTTCTGGCTCTGCTCATATCGCTTTGCATCAGTTCATGTAAATCTTCCCAGGTTTTTTGGAAAACATCCTGCTCATCATTTCTCATAGTACAGTATTATTCCTTTACAATCATATATCACAACTTGTTCAGCAATTTTTTTTTTTCTTTTTGAAGGGGCAGTTTGGACTCCTGACTCCAGGGTGGGTGCTCTATTCACTGTGCCACCTAGCTGCCTCATTGTTCAGCAGTTCTGTAATTGATATCCCCTCAGTTTGCCACCACAAAAGAGCTGCTATAAATAATGTACATATAGGTCCTTTTCCTTTGATCTCACATAGAAATATTCTAAGTTGACAAAGCCAGAGATGACTGGACATTCCAGGGTGACAAGGTCCCCGGAACTGAGGGAATTTCCAGGAATGAATGGGCTACAAGGACATGACTAATGTGAATGCACAGGTAGCATACCAACCTGTTATATTATATAACAGATATATTAAACCAGATATATTAAAAAAAAAGATGTACAGAGATTGGAAGGAAGCCATGTAACAGAAGATGAGTATACTAAGAGCAGGACAGTTCTGTAAAAATAATACCAGGAATGCCAAAGCTAAGAACGGACCAAGCCTGGCAGAAGACACTAAGGACTACCAAAAGGGGCTTTTAAAATTATATTGGGAAGAAAAAAAGGATGAAAGAAGGGATAAGACCTTTGCTTTGGGTAGCTAGGACAAAAATAACAAGGAAGAGCTACTAACATCTTACTTGGCATCTGTTTTCTTTGCAAAGAAGGATAACCTTTACATTGGAAATGCCAGAATAGAAATGACCAACAGTCAGTTGATTCTCCAGATAAGTAAGGAGATAGTAAGTGAACATTTAGCTTTTTTGGATGAAAGGCATTCTCAATCTTGAACGAACTGGCAGGTATGATTGCTGATCCTCTGTCAGTGATAGGTAAAAGAACAGAGGAAGATGAGAGGTACCCTGACATTAGGGAAGGGCAAATGTCCCAATTGTCAAAAACAGGAAAAGAATAGAATCTGCAGAGGCCTGTGAATTTGAAGTGAATTCTAGGGGAAATCCTTGAACAGATCCTTAAGGAACTGCTTGGTGAATATCTAGAAAGAGAAATGTTAATGATGGAGCAAGGTTGGCTTTTTGTCAAGAACAAGTTATGCCTAAATAACCTAATTTCCTTTGTTTCACAGGGTTATCATGCTGGTATGAGAGGAATGCTGTGGATGTAGTTTGCTCAAATTTTAGCAAAGCTTTTAATAAAACGTGTCACATTCTTGTGAAGAGGGATGCATTAGACAATAATACAATTATGCACTTTCGGAACTGGTTCCTTGGTTGAGAACAGAGTCCTATGTCAATGTGGGGAGAAGCCTCCAGGGAAGTACTCCACTGATCTGTGTGTGAAAAATACAAGTGGCAAGACACAAAGACTGAAGGGATCACACTATCTGTAGAGTACAGACTCTGGGACTGTTCTCTCAACTCTGCTTGTAGCCCTCTAGGTCCCGTGGTAAAGTCCTTTGATGGAATCCCAGCCTCATAGAACAAATCCCCTCTAAGTCCTCAAGTGTGGTCCTTTGACTGAATCCCTACTTCCCAGAACAAATCCCCTTCATAAAAGCATTTGTTCTGTAAAACTTGGACTCCGTCAAAATGCTGCCCCCAAGCACCTAGAAGGCTACATGTGGCTTCGAGCCCACAGTTCCGCACCCCTGGACTAGAAGGTCTGGATAGGGTATCCCTGAGGGATTGTGAGGGTTTTCTTTGTAATGCTGTTACTCATGATCCCTCATCCAGCATGTTTCCCCCTATATTAGTTGACTAGTTAATATTAATTAACTTATACTTGGGGATATTTATTGGAAGGTAGAGTAAGAACCAAAGTACAGTGAACCTTCTTCCCCTTTACACACCCTCTTGGTCCCTAGGGACAATGGGCTCATAGCAGTGGTTAAAATTTATTAGTGTATAAAGTCATGGTTAAAAATTATTCCCCCAGCTAGTTCACTTTGGAGTGTGGCATAGCTGATGGACAAGCGGCTCACTCCCTTGCTTGCAGGGATTCACTGCTGGCCTGGGTCGAGCAGACCATTTCTTGAGGCTGCTATGGCTACCTGAAGACTGACAGAATCTCCAGTGTCTGAATTTCTGTGCTTTTTTCAAACCTTTAAAAGTTCATATTGTCATAATTTGGTCCATTCCATCTCTGACATTAATTCACCTAAGATGAGGAAAGCATGTAGAAAACAGAACAAAGGAGCTGTGTATTTGTGACCACATGGCGGCTGAGGGGGTACATAGGGCTGCTGCCTCTGCCACTCACTGCTGCTGCTGCTCACTCGGCCTAGCACCTGTTACCACCCAGAGGCTTACATTGACCAGTTCTTGAGCTTGCCACGAGGGAAGAGGGATTTCTTCTGTTCAAGTCTTTGGTTAGAGCACTCTGGCGTAGTTCGGCCACCTGTTAAGAGCTTTTTGTCACCATAGAGTAAGCCAGCAAGAAATAGAGAATACCTGCTCAGGCTCTGAAGGAGGAAGGGAAAGACCCATTCCATTATGTATTTCCAGAAGCAGGCTCAGCAAACCTCCATGTAGATAATGCAGCAGGTAGAGTAAATTGTGCATGTTGTAACAACTGGGCCTTCATTGGTCAGTATCTTCATTAAATCCTTATGAAAGCAGTCCCCATATGGGGGACTTTTCCTAGGAATTTCAATATAAAGAAATATCTCCCAAAGAAGCCACTGTTTCAGAGATCCATGATTTCACCCGTAGGGGTAGATGCTTCCTTCAGTTACGCCTTCCACGGATGTAGATATCGGGCCTTGTGCTCAATGTTCTTTGTGAGTTACTCACTCCCTCCCCACAATTAGTCATCTGGTGACCCAGGCTCTGAGGATGAGTTCCTTTCAAGTTCACTAGGCTCATTGTTAGACCTAGGATCAACGAGGGCTTGGGCTCTGTTGTCAAAGTCTTGAGAAACCAGGGTCATATCCATGTCACCATGAGAGATGCTTTTATGTGTAGCAGCTGTGCTGGGAGCATGGCCAGAGAGATGTTAGATTCCAAGAACAGCCCAGCAGACCCTGCCCCAGAGTTCACCAAATTGGTGACATGGAACTTGCTATTATGAGAGAGACTTTGGAAAAGGAGGAAATGGGTACCATCTTGTATACCACATGATGGACATAGGCTATGAATGGAATAAAAGTGAAAGCTTCTCAGGTAACATTCCAGAAATCTGAATAGAATTGTAATAAAGTACCAAAGACTTAGTAACCTGGGCTGGGACCCTTGCCTTGCTTGCCTGGTCATAGCTAAGCATGATGGGGTGGTTGAGGTGTCTATGTTTGTAACATCAGTTTGCAAAATCAAATCTGCCCCCCAGCCTCAGAGCATTAACTCTGCCCCTTCCCCCTGCCAGCACTCTGCCTAGCAACAATTCATGAACTGTTTATCTCCCCCTAGTATAGTGACCAGCTGCAACTATGAATCCTTCAATACACTATCTGTAGTTAACTCCTCAGCCAATTATACCAATTATACACATACTGAGTCTCCATTAGCCTTGGTTCCCAACATCCATCTTGTCAAACATGACACTGATGGGTGGCAGACTAGGCACTTCTCAGTCAGCCCTTGACCACTAGCTGACTTAGTGATATTTCAAGTCTAAAACCACACCCCCAGGTAGTCCCCCCCCCCGCCCCCCCCCCTGCACCTTGGGCTATTTCCCAGTGAATTATGGGCAATATGTCTGCTGAGCAGTTGATATTAAAAGTGCATGTTCCTTTAAGCACTGACCACTCCTTAACTCCTCCCTAATCCCACCCTTACTCACCTAGTTAGCATAGTTGACATCTGATTTAATACCTTATTTAATACTGATTTAATACCTTAAAAACTATATCTATGACTTCTTTAAGTTTGCAGGTTTCCTAAGAACCCCTGCCCACTGTAAAGCATAACAATAAACTTTTACAGTCTTGACTCAAAAGAATGCTTGGGCCTAGTGAATTCCTTCCAGACTGCACATCAGGGACTCTGCTCATCAGAATCCCTGTGACACCTATTATTGCCCCCTCATCAAGAGTAGGAGGAAAAAGCACAGACCCTACAAATCTAACCACAGGCCCAAATGTTCCAGACTTGTTTCCACTGAGCACCATCTGACCTGTACAACTATAAAATTGGAACTCCTATTGTGGAACTCTGGGCAGGTCCCCATGCCCTAAAATTTCCATGATTCATAAAATATTGTCTGCTTTCATATCTGACATATTTGTCTGTTTTCATGTCTGCTAGATATGTACCTTCTACTTTTTGGTATTACTGACATTTCATCTGCAAACGCCAGCAGATTTTGTGGTTAAGATTCCCGAGCAACAGAAACAGTACAGGACAAAGTGGGGGGAGAAGGGGTGGTCTTTTGGGTCTATAACCAAGCTTTGCATTTTGTATTTTGCCTCTCCTTCTAGACTGCCTCTAGTAGCAAGACCGCCCTTCTTGCAAGAAGAAATGATTAAATAAATCCTTACTGTCTCTACTTGGAGATATCTCAGCTTATTTTATTTTGGGCAAGGGTCATTTTGTCTCACACGGATATACTCTGGCCCCAGGTGCATTGTCCTCCAGGCCCTGTGTCTGAGAGTTTGTAATGGCAAACAAAGCAGTACTTTGCCTCTTGTTTCAGCTATACAAGTGCTTTTGAGACTCACCTTTGATTGTATCAAGTCTCCTTGGAAACAGAGTATACATTGTGTTACACTTAATAGGCCTAAGGGAGTTTGAAGACCTTTTGTAATGTTGGCACTCTGCTGTTCTATCTGTGTTATTGTTACTTTATCAGATAGAAGCATTCTGTCTGTTGAAAGAGGACTTTGCTATTGATTTGTATTTGATTTCTCTGACAGAAGCCTTGTCTTTTGATTTGTGTTACTTTGTCAGACAGAAAGTGAATTGGGATGATAGTGCCTGTAAAGTGTATAAATATTGTTGTAGCTCTGTTAAGCTTTGTCTTCCTAGAAACAGCAACTGCGAAGGGCTTGGAGTAGAGCAGTCCCTGTTAGCTGAGATATAGAACAGGAGCATTGAGCTGCCTACGTGTGAATCCAGGCAAGAGCTAGCAGTGGTTGACCTTTGAAAGAGGAGCCTGAAAGAGGAGCTGAGTGGTTTGGAAGCCAGCCTTGAGTCAAGATGAAAGAAGTCTTTACTTGGTACTCTGTACTGACTGATGAGATTGTGACTTACTGTGACCTAGGGGTGAATGGTGTTTGTGCTTTCTGCTACCCCTTAAGGATGATTGGAAACCAGCCTGGAGTCAAGATGAAAGAGAACTTTACTTGGATACTGTGTATTTTTTTTTATACAGTGTATTGATTGAGGAGATTGAGACTTACTGAATAATATGTTTTGTTTAAGACTATGTGGCCACCTTAGTAATAAGTTACGTTACATAGTCGTGAATGTTGTGCTTTAGTTTCTTGAATGTTTTGCTTTAGTTTATTGCTGAATAGAGAGTTCACTATACTATATGATTAGATCCTTAAAGTTACTCACAGCAGCAGTCCTCAGGAAATCTGCTTGTGATTGGTTTTACGGAGTTCTACTTGCCAGGAGTTGATAGGTCATTCTGGCTGACACCGTTGCACTTAATATGGGAACTCTTGCTTATGCCACCCATCCCTTCTTCCCTGCTAGGGGAGAAAAGGAGAGACAGGTGATCTGTCTCTTCCAAACTGCCACATGAAAAGTGGGTGGTACTTACTTTTGTCTGTAGCCCTTTAAATTTCTTTGCTGTCTTATCCTTTTTTAAAAAAATAATCAAAGTGTAGCTGAACATCCTTCTTTGCATGATTAATGATAGTAGAGGATAGGCATTGGGAGCAAGAGCTTTGTTTCCCTGGCCCTTTAAGAGAGAGTAAATACTGTTTCCTTCTAGCCCAAGCTGAGACTGGAGGAAGGGATAAGAAAAGAAACCCTTTTGGATTTTGTCAATTAAGAGTGTGTTATAGTTATGCCGTAGGCTAAAGAGAGAGAAGCTCTTTAGGACCAGATAAGCTCACGTAGGAAAGCCCTTGATCAGGATGAAGGCTGGATAGTTGAGGGCATTAAGCTGCTGAAATTGAGGGCATTAAGTTGTTGAAATTGGGACCAACATCAACTTTGTTGCTGATGCAGGCAATACTTCTAGCACAAAACCCAGTTTCCATCAGACTTCTCCACTGAGGCTTTACATTATTAATCATAACTATTATTTTCCAGGACTCCTTGATTCATGCTACATACTTCTTGTATTGTTGCATACAAAAATTGAAGTAATTAAAAGATATTTCTAGCTTCAGCATGTGCTATAGTAAAAATGGTGAATAATTTCATAATTAAGGAACTAAGGACTAAAGAATAGCTGAAGAGACTGGATTATCTCACTATAAAGAGTGGCAGATGTAAGAGATATGTAGAATTATGGGAAAAATCCTAAATAATGCCAAATGAATAATTCAGAACCACACCACTTCAACATTAAATGATCTGAGAAATTAAAGATAGATGGGAATAGTCAAATGTTGGAAGGACTATAGAGAGACAAGTGTACTAATACACTGATGATGGAGCTGTGTATTGGTCCAACCACTCTGGAAAGCCATTTGGAATTATGCTAAGAAAACAATTAAAATGTGTATATATATATATATATATATATATATATATATATATATTTTTTTTTTTTTGCTTTTTGGAGGGGGGAAAGCAGGGCAATTTGGGGTTAAGTGACTTGCCCAAGGTCACATGGCTAGTAAGTGTTAAGTGTCTGAGGCCAGATTTGAGCTCAGGTCCTTCTGACTCCAGGGCCAGTGGTCTATTTACTGAACCCCCTAGCCACCACCCCAAAATGTTTATCTTTTTAACACAGATATTCTACTGCTAGGCATATACCCAAAGGAGCTCAAAGGAAACCTCACATATACCAACATATTTATAGTAGTACATTTTATAGTAGTAAAGAGCTGGAAACAAAAGTAGACACCTAGAAGCTAAACAAATCCTTGGACACGAATGTAATGGGGGTATTACTGTGCCATAAGGAAAGATGAATTCAGAGAAACGTGACGATTTTATATTAATTGATGCAGAGTGATAGAACTAGAACAAGGAAAATTGCCCAAGACTACAGCCACGTAACTGTGCAAAACTTTGAGGCCACTAGGTGGCGCAGTGACTAGAGTATTAGACCTGGAGCCAGGGAAGGCCTGAGCTCAAATTTGACTAAACACACTAATTGTGTGACTGGCAAGTCACTTACCCTCTGTCTGTTTCCTTATCTGTAAAATGGGGATAATAATAGTATCTGCTTCCCAAGGTTGTGAGGATCAAATGAGAATGTATGTGTGTGTGTATCTCACCTTAAAGTGCTATGTTATTAACATAATATATATATTAGTATATATATATATATGCTAGTATAATATAATATATATTAAAGTACTAACATTATGATTGGAAGCTGGGTGTCTCAGAGGATAGAGTCCTAGACCTAGAGTCAGGAAGACTCATCTTGCTGAGTTTAAATCTGACCTCAGATGCATACTACCTTTGTGACCCTGTGCAAGTCACTTAACCTTGTTTGCCTCAGTTTCCTCCCCTGTAAAATGAGCTGGAGAAGGAATTAAAAAACCACTGTAGTATCTTTGCCAAGAAAACCCCAAATGGGGTCACAGAGAGTCAAATGCGACCGAACACAATATTATTGTTGTAATTATAATGACAAAGTTTGTCTCTGAAGGAGATGTAAAAAAATGCACTTCTTTTCCTTCTTTGCTGAGGTGGGAATTGGTTGGAAAACTGAAGGTAGTGTCAGACTCCTTGATGTGTTATTTTTGTTGAACTAATTAAAAAAAATTCTTTATTATAGAGAACAGAAGCTAGAGAAGCCTGCTACTGGGAATCACAGCCCTGACTGCTTTATACTAGCCATATGTTTGAGTACTAAGTTCAAGGATAGGAAGCCTGACTTCTTGTTAGAGGAAGTAAGCTCCCCAATCCTTATATCCGTTGACTGGCCAACCCTACCCTGGCCATTCCAGGGACATTTCTATTTTTGGCTCTAGCCTAGGGTTTCCCTTTAAAAAGGGAAGAAGTAAAAAAAAATACAAAAGCTATCCAATGTACAAACCCAAACCAGATATAAAACATCCTTTATTCCCACCCCACAAGGGGGATTCTCAAGTATAGAATAATTGTAGTGAACAAAAGAGAATGATTCAGTAACATCAGCAGCTAGGTAGTATATTGGATATAGTGCTGGGCTTGAAATAAGGAAGACCTGAGTTCAAATTTGGCCTCACATACTTTAATTAGCTGTGTGACCCAGGGTAAGTCCCTTAATAACTGTTTGCCTCAGTTTCCTCAACTGTAAAATGGGGATAATAGCACCTACCTCGAAGGGTTTCGAAAATCAAATGAGATGTTTGTAAAACACTTAGCACAATGCTTGGCACATAGGTACTTGTTTCCCTCCTCACTCCTGCTAGCAAAATCAGTTAGGAGACTAGTATTCAAGTCTCATTAGGACATCAAAGTTTTTGCAAGGCTACTAATTTCCTATCTAACAGATATAGTACAATCACATACTAAAAGTGATCTCTCTGGTGGTTTCTTTTTCCTCTTACGTTTCCTCTTCCACTGGCTCTGTCCGGTCTACTACAATCGCTATTGGCACTCTCTGCTGGTGGTAATTGAACTGCCTGATACAGACATTTCCCCCACTTGTCAGCATCATCACTACTTCAGTGGGAAATGCCATGGCTATGACTTTTCTCTAAGGGCCCTAGACCAAGGAATTAAGACACAAAACGAAGGGACAATTATTCCTTCCACATCGTGACTTTTTTTCATGGGTGGGCATAAGAAATTAAATGGAAATTTTTTTGGGAATTTTGCAGAAACCGCAGATGACCCATGAAGGCCAGAAGACAATACAGAGTCTATGACCAAATACTTAACCCAAATTTTACAATAGGGTGCTGTAAATACCCCATAAAAGAATAAGAATAAATTCAGACTTGTGAGAAATGAATATATCTCTCTTATATTTAATAAATAATTGTTGTATTAGGACCAAGGTTGGTGCCTTTTTCTAATTCCTCATCTAGAAACCAACGAGCATGGGAAATCTCTCTTAAGAGATTTACCCAGGCCAAAATATAATCAGACAGTAAAAGAAATTCTGAGTTAGGGCTAATGGGTATAGTCCTCATTGTGTTCACTCAGACAGGTCTGGGGTCTATTATCAAGACAAGTGATATGGAAATTGGTGTCTGTTTTGACCAAGATTTGAGTGACCTAAGTCATGTACCCCAAGACGTTCATATTACTAGAGCCCACACCTCCCATTGTGTTAAGCAATTCAAGTTGATTTCCATCCCTCCAGAATACCTACTCTTCAAAGGGCATATGAAATGTGACCCCACCACCATCAGGGTCTTTGGTCTGAGAGACAGCCAAATGATTATCCTTTTATTAATAACTTGCTGGCCTTATTAATAAAATGATTAAATTACCTAGCAACTATGTCTCTCAAACCTTCCTAATTGTCACAGACTTCTCTGGTGTGAAGGGTCAAAAAAGTTTATATGCATTTTCCAGATCTCTGGGGGTGCCACACTCCTAACCCCCTTGATGTGGAAGGGGTCCCATCTCAGGCATAAGCTTGCTTAGGTAGGACAAGTGCTGATAGCTTGGAGCAAGATGGGTCTTAGGATGGTTCAGAATCATCTTTCCTGGGGTAGAATTAGTGATTGGACCTATAGTGTACCCGTGGAACTCCATCTGTATTGACAAGGGAATATTCATAGCACCAATGGCGAATATGAATATGTCAGCATAGTTCTGAATGGCAAAATATAACAGACCCTCCATATAAAAGACAGAAGCGAAACATTTATTCAGACCCCGAATCCCAACATCAGAAAACCGAGTCCATCATAGCAACGAAGAAGTTATATACTTTATCACTGCAGGAAGCAACACCATCCCAAAGCTTTCCTACAGACAAACACTCACAAGTATAGCTGTCTCCTTGTCTGCATCATCCCAGCTATAACTGCTCTGACTCCCAGCTTCCTCTCATCTCTGCTCCACTGATTCAGCAAATTCCTCCCACCACAGGTTCCATGAGATTACATTTGGCCTGTTAAGAGGCAGGGAAGATCTTCAGATTCCCATTATAATTACACCATCTTGGCAGCCAGTTAGGAGACTCAACCCAGTAATGAGTCATTCATAGCTAGAAGCTGGCCTCCCTAAATTTCCACTTGGTCATGAGGAATTGTAAAGGATGATTGAATTTTGTTTCCACAGAAATCATACAAGCAAAATTTGTGGAGCCTAAGAAGTCCTACTAGTTGTTAATGTAAAAGATAAGCTGATCGCAGAAGAAAGCAGCGAGGGGTGTGGGCCGCCTATCAGTCAGCACACCTAAAAGCGGACTCTTTTGTTCTGACGCCTTTTTCCCGTGCGTCAGATGCAGACACTGCCTTAGTGAATGGAGCTCTTCTTATGGCTATTCTGGGCTGAATCAATTCCTTCCTCGCGCTATGGAGGATGCAGACAAACTGGGGTGAGACGATTCAGGCTTGGCATTTCCTTTACTAAATAAAGTATAAAGAAAATGAGGATGAAAGGGAGAAGGGGGAATTGACATGTGGAACTGAGACATGTAAGCAGGGGTGTCTACACCCATGTGGGGGTGCGGTTTGGGTGCTATGAACCCAGAAATGCCTGATAATGGTATTCAAGGAGAAAATGTGAATTGGGATAGAAATCATAAAAGGGCTTTGTACTTGTCTTAGTGTGCCTGTGCCTACTAAATTACCCTTTTTCACAAGGGGGTAAAGGCTAGGTCACCCATCCTAAATGATGTGAAATAAAAAATCTTTTTTTCTAAATTCACTAATGGCCAGGGGGGATTCTTGGTAAAATGATTATTTCTCATGGAAAGGTATTCCAAAAGGATAGGTGGGAAAGGAAGGCCACCCACCAAGATATCTCTGAGAAAGGAGGAGAGATGTATTTGGAAATTAAAGGTCATGGGAACATATGCTCTAACGTCTGAGGGCAACATGGTGGAAAATGCTGTCAAGGCACCATTCCTATGCAGATGTTTTGATCTTTTAAAGTTCGATCTCTGTCCCTATGTGAGCACGATCGAGTTAGTCATTCACTCCAGTGGATGCTTCCTTTTCTATAAAATCAGGAGGTTGGATGAAATGATCTCCATGAGCTCTTTCACGATTAATGACATTCTCTGACTTCGGAGCCCTCTTACCAGGATCCTGTAAATTCCCAGATGAATGAGACACCAGCATGCTTGGCTTAGAAGCCAAGGAATGCCTAGAAGCACAGGAAATCAAACTGTCCTTAGATTTAGAATTGGCAATAACTCTATCTCCCTTCTAGAGAGCAACATACTCTACCTGCAGCATATTCCTCTCTTTTCATCCTCCATCAGGCCACTTTCAGAGTCCCTCACCTCCATCTTCCTTCAATGCTCACCTGTGTGCTAATTCTCTGCAGACTTCCTTGATTAGTATTAGCATTCTTTGGATACTCAAATTACCTTCTATCTACTCATCTGGTTTCATGTAGTCAATCTTTCAGTGTTATTATTTAAGCTAATCTGGAGGGCAGGGTTGTTGAATCAAATCCTCATCTTCCCCCAATATATTTCATCAGCTCCCGGCCAATCCTTTCCCAACAAGCTTATCTCAACTCCTTAGTGCTTTCCCACCCCCCTCTCCCCTTAGTATCCCTAGCTCCCTTCAAAGCTCAACTCCAGTCCCTCTCCAACCATTTTACACACACACACACACACACACACACACACACCCCTCCTGCCTGGCAGATCCCTTGTGTGCCCCCAAATTCCTTCTTGGTGCCTACTGAATGAAGGATTCAGAAGCCTCATGATGCAGGTGAAAGAGGGGACGCTAAAAGCTGACTGTTACAACAAACAGCCGTACGACCTTGGCGACGGTTCCCATCCCGTCCTGGGAAATACGGGACAAGTCAAGGAAGCAGGGTCTGATGACACTGTATCCTGGGGCGCAGCGATCCCTGCAGGGGGAGACTGCAGCCCCGGCTCCCGGAGCAGGCTTTGGGGGGGCTCTCTGACCGCAAGGGGAGCAAACCACTGCACGCCTGAAGAAATGGATTCGGTGGAAGCGCAAATGCTGAAGCGAAGCCGAAGCGCTCGGGCCACGGCAGGGGGGCCCCGGACAAGGACCTCGGGAGATGGCGGCGGGCCGTGGGGTCCCGGGGGGCGCGAAGTGTTGGGCAGGACTGAACAACAGCATTCCGCATGTGCTGCAGTAGAAGGTAAGCTCCTTGAGGGGAGGCCCCACCTCACTGACGTCTTGGTGTCACCGGCTCCCAGTGCGGTGCCTTGCATACAGAAGGTGTTTAATAACCACACTGCTGTCCCACCCAGCTCCCCCCATCTGCGGAGAGCCCTACCCTCCTGCCCCACCCTTTCCAGGCCCGCCCTCTCTCTTCCCGCCCCTATCATTTCCTTCTCTCAGTCCCCTCCCAGCGCGCGCGGCGCATTCTGGGGCCTGTAGTTCGAAGGGCGGCTCTGCGCAGGCGCAGTGTGGGCAGGTGGGGCTACAGCCCTGTGAGCCTAGTTCGGGCTGGCTGCTTGGAGCTTCCCGGATAGCGGGCCAGAAAGGGTGAGTGTGAGCGAGCGTGATGCGTGCGGATGTCCGTGTATGCGTGTGCACCTGGGGGTGTAGAGGGGGAGGGGCGCGCGTGGGTCGCGGGGCGTGCCGGTGGCGCGGCGGGTGAGTGTGCCTCGGCCTGCCCGCCGAGCTGCGGGTGGGGAAGCGGGAAGGGCGTGTGCGTGGGTGTGTGCGCACGCGTGTGAGTGTGCTCCTGGGGGCGCGCGCGCGTGGCTCGCGGGCCGGGCGCGCTCTCTAGCCTTCGGCGCAGTCTCCGGAAGGAGGGGGCTCGGTGGGGGAGGGGGCCCCGCCCCCAGCGGCCCGAGGCCGTCTGGTCCTTACCAATCCATCCTCGCTTTTGAACCTTGTTGCGCCCCCCCACGGAGCGCCTGAGGGGGCGGGGAGAGGGGCTGGTCTGGGCGCGGGGCCCCGCGGGGAGGGGCTCCGCGGGACCAGCCCTGCCTCCTGTCCCCTCGATCTTGCCCTCCTCCACCTCCCCTGGGTCTGCCTCTGGGTCCGAGCCCGGTCGGGACCATCGCTTCCCTTTCCGTCCTCCCTCCTCCTCCGGGGCGACCACGAGCTCCCGGAGCCGGCCCCGGGGCTTTGAGGGCCCGGCCGTGCGCCCCTGGTACACAGGACGCGGGTGAGGCCGAGACGCCCCAGCCAGGAAGCGCCTGAAGGAGGATTCGAACCCAGGCCTTCCTGGCTGCAGGCCCCCGCCTTGGTCCGCCGCGCCGCCCAGCCCCAGGGGGGTACGGATGGCCGGGCCGGCGGGGCGGGTGTGTGTGCATGACACTGCCCCCTCGGAGGGGCTCCGCGGCGCTGTGCATCGGGGGTGCGCGGGGCAGGAGATCTGCGGCGTGACTCAGCCTCTTGTCATCCTGGGTCCCGGCCGCGTCTGCCGATGAGAGCAACACCGGCATCTACGGAGCGCCTGGATTTTTGCAGAGCGCTCTACTTTCGTCTTCACAACAGTTCTGGGAGTGCTGTTATTTTCCCCGTTTTGTAGGTGAGGAAACTGAGGCAGCGTACTGGGGTGAAGTGACTTACCCAGGGTCACGCAGCTGGTATCCACTCCGGGCCCAGTTCTCTGTTCGGGGGACCACCCGGAAGCCTCCTTCTGTTCCCACTGCCCACGAGCAGCCCTCCTGGGCCTCATCTGACTGTCTGGGGCCCCCGAGGGTCAGGAGGAGGGGCTGTCTAAGCTTGGAGGGGGCTCGATCCGGGTGGCCCGGAGCCAGGCTCTGCTGCCTTTAGGTTCTGTAGCTGGAGCGGAGATCAGAGGCAGACTCTGTGTGTGTGTGTGTGTGTATCTGTGTATGTTCACGTGTTTGTGCATCTACACATTTTGGAGATTGCTCCCCACAGCGCTGTGCGCTGCCTAGTCGGTAGCCTCCTGAGGGAGAAGCGTCTCCTCCAAGGTTCTCAGAATGTGACTAGGTGAGGACCCTCCTGGGTCTCTTCTTGTCTGTCTTCTATTTCATTAGGTTGTGTGGAGGTGGGAGGGGGGGAGGGAGCGGGCAGCAATGGCACCCAGAGCACTTGGGAGAACAGGTCCTTGAATGTCTTTGAGACTCTATTTCCTGTTCTGCAAACTGGGAGGAACATACTGTACCTGCATTTCCTATTTCACAGATTTGTGAGAAAAAAAAAAAACAGCAGCTTTTTTTTTCTGAACCATAAAGTGCTGCCTTCGGCTTTGTAACTAGGGAGCCAGCAGGACCTGGGCTCAAGTTTGCCTCTGACACCGCCTGGCTGTGTGGCCCTGGGTGAGACCCTTAGCCTCTCAGTTATTTGGGACCTGTGGTATCAAGCTCACAAGCTCAGAGATGGGGGCCGCTGACCAGAACCTAAGGATCTCTGTGGGCCACATAATGTATCTTTTTTTTTTTTTTAAAGAATTGGGGTTAAGTACCTTGCTCAAGGTTACACGGCTTAGCTTAATGTATCTCTGTGTTGTTACTGTTCCCCAGTTATCTGGCCCTACTCCAGCCAGTTGTAGCCAGAATTTGACACCTCTGCTCTAGGCAGTTCCGCAGCCTGCATTGATCTAGAGAGTTTCCTCTTCTGGGCCTTCTTTATAGTTCCTATCCCCAAAGTACTAGGGAGAGGTGAGTTATAAGTCCGGGGAAATGGCAGAAAATCCTGAGGCCAGGAAGCTGAGGAGTGAATATGGGGGCTTGAGTAGAGTGTGAAGACGTCTGGGAACTGGAGCACTCAGGAGTGGGCCTGGACTGGGGGAAGATCTAGGAGGTGAGGGAATGACCAGCAGAGAGGACGAATGGACAGTGCAGTTGGGGTGGGGATGGGGGGGGCATGGGGTAGGTGCCTCATGAAGAATAGCTGTGCTCTCCACTCCTCCCAATGAGGCTTCACTGGGATCTCCAGTTCTGGCAGCCAGGGCTCATACCAGTGACAGTTTTCTCTTTCTTGGAGGTATTGAAGTGGTGAGAATAGAGAGAGCTCAAGCTTTGGAGATAGGTGGATCTGAATTCAAATTCAGGCAGTTTGATATTACAGTGACTAGTGGCAATGCACCAGGTGTCAGAGGGACCTGAGTTCAGACATTTACTAGCTGTGTGACCCTGTGCAAGTCCCTTCATGGTCTTCATCTATAAAAGGGGTGTAATACTAACAGCTGTCTCACAGGGTTGTAGTGAGGCCCAAGTGACAGTACAGAAGTAAAGGGCTTTACAGACTTTGCTATAAAAATGTTAACTATTATCATATTTGTTTGTTGGCTCTTGGAATCTACTTCCTCTTTGTTATGAGGACCAAATGAGGTAATATTTGTAAAGTGCTTAGCACAGAGCCTGACACATAGTTAGAATGTAATAAATATTTATTCTTCCTTTCTCACTTTCTTTTCTTTTTAGTTTCTAGAACAATTTTATTTCGAACCAAGACTGACAATCCCATGAAAGCTTTATGATTTCCTTCTGTTCGTTACTTAAAAAAAAATAACCTTTTAATGATATTTTCTGTTTCTTATATCACTGCAGTATTCCATGTATCCTCTCATCACCCCTCTCTCAGAGTACCAACCCTTATAATAAATAGTGTTTTTTGCAGAGGAAATAAAAAAGGGGGAGGCGAATTAAGCACAATTGATTGAGACTTGAAAAAGTCCAAAAATGTGCAGTTAATCACACCTTTCTACTGCCTGCTCCATGAAGAGTGATGCCCTGGGGTCACATCAAAGACTCTCTGCAGTCTCAAGAAGACAAGAATGGGTAAGGACAGGGAAAGATTGAAAACAGCGGAGAGGAAGGAGGAGGCCTCACTTTGGAGGCAAGAGGGGGTTCTATTGATGAAGGTTCTGGAGGGTGAAGAGAGACGAGAGGGGGGTGTCCCCTCATCTCTCTCTGAGTTCCACTCTATATAGTTGGTTTACTTTTGGTGTGCACTTGTCCTTTCCGTGCTGTAGTCATTTTGTATATTGTTTTCTTGACTTTGCTGACTTTACTCTTCATCAGTTCTTGTAGATCTTTCCATGCTTCTCTGTGTTCATTACACACATCAGAGATGGGGCCACTGACTAGAGCCTAAAGATCTCTGTGGGCCTCATTCTAATGGACATACTCCATTATATTCATGAGCCACACTTGGTTTAGCCATTCTCCAGCTGATGGGCATCAATGTTATTTCCAATTCTTAGCTATGACAAAAACTGCTTCTATAAATATTTTGGAGTTTATGGGGACTTTTTTTCTTACCAGTGGCTTCCTGGGGGTTTAAGCTCAGTAAAGGAGTTTTTGTTGTCAAAGAGTGTAGACATTTTAGTCACTTTATTTGCATAGCTCCAACTTGCTTTCCAGAATAGTTATACTATTTCACAGCTCCACCAACAATGTATTAGTGTACCTGTCTTTCTATAACTCCTCCAACCTTGTCATTTTGGGTCATTTTTGCCACTTTTCAGGGTGACCAGTGAAACCTTTGCATTGTTTTGATTTTCATTTCTATTATTGTTAGTGATTTGAAGCATTTTGTTTTTCATGTGGTTGGGAATACTTTGTCCCTCATGAAGATGTTTGTTCATATTCTTTGACCATTTATCTGTTGGGGAATTAGGGTTAGGGTTAGTCACGTGTATATTTATTATTTATATATCTTGGCTACCAGGTCCTTATCAAAGAAATTTGATACAAAGATTTTTCCCCATTTACTTACTTCCCTTCTCATCCTGGCTGCATTTGTGTTGTCTGTGCCCAAACTTTTCAGGTTCCCTCTTCCGCTGGAGTCAGAACACTATGTACCTTGAGTTACTTTATCTTTTTTTAAGGTGGCCCTATTTCTACTGGCTCTCTTCCTCTCATCTCGGTTCCCCATTTCTCCTTTGATGCCCCTCTCCCTTTAGAGCTTTGTTAGTTCTTTTTAAATATCCTGCTTTAATCTTGTATAATGTTTCTCCCTCTTTTCCCCTCTCAGTCAAGTTCACTTCATCTCCTTATTGGCTAGTCCTGTTACTTAGTTTTCATTTTATTTTTTTGTGCCCCTTTCCCTCACTCTCCACTCAAGACCCTAATTCTCTGATTCATGACCCCTGTATTTATCTGGTCTCTCTCTTTTCTCTGTTTTCTTTATGCAATAAAGCCTGCAGAGTATCCATTCCAGGCTCTCTCCTAGGTGCTTTCTGCGCTGCCTTGTTGGGCTTTGCCAAGTGGATTCCCCTTTTCCATTGTGCTTCACACAGAGAGGATGTTG
Organism: Petaurus breviceps papuanus; assembly: GCF_028583685.1. Taxonomy (NCBI): domain Eukaryota; kingdom Metazoa; phylum Chordata; class Mammalia; order Diprotodontia; family Petauridae; genus Petaurus; species Petaurus breviceps. The sequence continues at coordinate 613,657 of NW_027186343.1, read as the reverse complement.
CCCCATGCTAAGTCCCCTTCTGTACTATATCCCTTATTTTTTCTGCATTTACCTGGAAATTTCCCTGTGTTCATGCTCTCCCACTCCTCAGAGTGTCAGCTACCCCCAGGGATTCCATCTCCCCTCCTCCCAAGAGCGAGAGACTTTTCAAGCCCAAGGCCCTTAGGCTTCATCCACTCCAAGGCTCTCATCTCTCCTCACCCTTAGGAACATTCATCAGTAGAGCCCCCTCTTGCCTCTAGTGAGGCCTCCTCCTTGCTCTCCACTATTGTCAATCTTCCCCGTCCTTCCCCATTCTTATCTTCCTGAGACTGCAGAGATCACGTTTCCCCTCACTGCTGTTCTTTCACGTGACTCTTGTCTGTCTCCCGGCTCCCCTCCCCTCGTTATGCACCTTCACATGTCGGAGCCCCCCTGAAAGCATTGATTGGCCTGTGGGACAGCGTCACCAGGTTGTGTCCATGCGTCCTCCTGGATGCTTCTTCCTTGGTAGCTCTAGGAGATTTCCGCCTTCACCCGTCTCCTTGTGTACATGTAGGAAGACGACTTCCTGCTCTCTCTGTGGTCACTGTCCTCTGTGGTTGCTGCCCTTATTACACCTCCTGTCTTTCTGTTGTTCAGAGGGTTTGAGAGGCAAATACTGTCTTTCAGTGCTGGCTCTCTTTCTAAAAATATTTCAAGCTTGTCTTTATTATTTAATGTCCGTCTTTTTGCCCATATGGTTAAGCTCAGATTTCAGGATAGGTCCCCCTGGGCTATGGCCTGAGCTCCAGTGCTTTTCAGGACACATTTCTTTTACTCCTTCCTTTTGTATTATTGGAATGCCCTCTCCTTTTTATTTGAAGGCCTTTCTTCTGGTTGCTTGAAGAGCTTGTTTCTGGATTGAATTATTCATTTTAACCACGATATGACTTAGAATTTCCATCCTTGGGGTATTTTTTCTGGAGGCAAACTTTGAATTCTTTCAACTGGAATTTCATTTTCTACATTTAGAAGTTCTGGACTGTTCTGTTATTTTCCTCATTATATTGTTAAGGTTTTTTATCCTGTCGTATTCTTCTGAGATATTTGTGATCCTTAGGTTGTCTCTATGCATTCTGTCTTCAAGATCCATATATTTTGCTTGTATGATGAGCACATTTTCTTTAAATATTCTTGCTTTTTGGTTTCCTTTCTTCTAAACTGTCCTTTACTTCCCTACATTTGCATTCCCAGTCTCTTGTTCTCTTACTGCTTTGGTGAGGCTTGCCATCACAGATCCAAGTTTTTCTGTTCTGTTCACTATTTTTACTGTGTAGGACATAAATTCTCTCATAATTCTCATTTCTCTTTTAAATCACCAAGAAATTGTATGTTGTGATTTCAGGTTCTCCTCAATTTCCACAGCCTCCTCTGCCTCCTTTTATGTTGTGTCATTATCCTTTATTTTGAATTCTCTGTTCATAGATGCCTGAAGTTATTTATGAGGTCTGGAGACCGTATTTGCTTCTGTTAGTGTTTTTCCTGTTGGCTTCTCTGTTTATGTTTAGGGGCTTTGAGGTTTCTTCTTCCAGAATTCCTTAGTACTTCCAGTTATTTTTTCTCCCTTTCTGACTCTCTTTCCTCTGCTTGTGGATCTTTTCAGCTTTCTCCTGTACAGGGTGATGACTTTTGGGTGAGTTTTGACTTCAGGGTGTCTCCAACCTTGGAGACAGCTGAAGTTGCATTATCTTTGATGCTTAATTTCTCTGTTTTTGAGAAGTTTGAGATGTTGGGGGATTGAGGAAAACATCTAGTCCACCATCGTGTTGCTCCAGGCCCTGGAAGCCCCACCTCATTTGCAGTGGCTTTTTTGCACCCCCACAATTGCTGCACCCCTCAGTGTTCTCCCTGCTCTGTCTGGTGTACTTCCTGCTTCATTGGCCTTTTACCGGCTCACCTCCTCTTTTCCTAGATGGTTTCTCCCTTACGTTTATTTTCTTCAAGTCTTGGATGGTGAGCTTAGCCACATTGACAACACAGATGTAGATATATGTCAGGCTTATTCTGTAGTCTGATCACAAGTGCTATACTTGTATACTTAAAGACCCTGAGCTTGTCCACCCCACCCTAGATTGTCATAACAATAGCTGGCATTTATATGGTGCTTTAAGGTTTGCAAAGCGCTTTACAAATAGTCTTTCGTTTGATCTTCACTCAACCCTGGGAAGCAGGTGCTCTTATCCTATCCCCCTTTTACAGATGAGGAAACTGAGGTTGAGAGGTTAGGAGATTTGCTCAGGGTCTCACAACTAGCATAAGTATCTGAGGCTGGATTTGAACTCATGTCTTTCTGACTCCAGGTCCATTGCTCTGTGCACTGATACCTTGCAAGCTCCTTGAGTCAGGGCCCCTGTCTTATTTATCCTTTTATCTGAGAAAGAGCTTGTCATCACAAGGCCTTATCCAACATCAGTTAATTAAATGTTTGTTGAGTGACTGAATGAAAGCCATCCTGTTCCCATTTGTATGGTCTTTGCCCATCTCCAGAGGGCCCTGAGATGGGAATGTGTCTGAGACTATTGAGCCCCTTCTGCTGACTCAGTCTTCTCCCTATCTGTCATCCAGCAGCCTTTGGTAGAGTCTACAGGGGCCCCAAACTGGAGTGCCAGGGGATCGGTGGAAACAGAGCTGAGCCTGACAGTGAAGGCCCCAGGTAAAATGACCTTGCCCTTGAGCCCCTACCCCCCAGCTCCTCGGTTAGCAGGCATCCATCCTGACCTCAGAGACCTTTCAGCAGAGGCCAGGGCCTGATTCAGAGGAGCTGGAGCAATCCCTGACCAGTCTGCCTGGAGAGGCCAGGTTTGGGTGGAGGCAGGGGATGGGGGAATATAGCCGACCTGCCTCTAGTGCTCAAGAAGGAAGGTGAGAATCACTGGGGCAGGCCACCACCTGGTGTGAGGGGAATGTTTGAAGTGGGGGGAGGTTGGTACTGCCAGGACTGAATCTACACCTGACCCTGATGCTGTTTGCTCTTCAGTCCTGACCAAACAGTGATTGATTTGCCCCTTGCCAGTGGATCTTTTTAGGCTCTGAGCTGGACCACTGACCCCTTGGCCCCATGTCTGTCCTGCCTCATGTAGGACAATATCTCTTTTCCTCATCAATCAGTCAGAATGAGGTGACAGTCTTGTGAGGAAACAAAAGAAATTAAATGCTTGATCTCCCAGAGTGTGCTTTCTGATCCAGAATCTCCCTGATCCCTCCTTCCTTTCCTTCCTTGAAGGACGTTATATGGCACTTTGCACATAGTAGGTGTGCCATAAATATTTGCTTTGATTTTATTTGGAAACTTAAAAAAAAAATAAAAGCTCTTGGTGGGCTCTGCTCTCACCCTGCTGGTGTACCCAGCCTTCTGTTCTAGATGGTGGCCTGGGGAGGGTCCTGGGCCCTCTTGTGCAGTGAGAGATAGGCTGGTTCCCCAGTAGAATGCAGAAAAGGAGGCAGGAGCTGCACGTTTTCATAGCAAAGCCATGACCCAAGTTAGCAGGTGTGGGACCACCATAGCATGGTCTGTTTGGGTTTGTTTCGAGCACTTCTGCCGTGTTCAAGATGACTCTTTCCTGGGTGTACTTGGGTCGAGAGAAGGGGAGAGTGTGGTGGATGATAGTGGATGTCATGGTATCAAGGTGTCAAGGCACTGGCTTTGGAGTCTGTCATTCTGTGGCCTTGGGCACATCAGCTGACCTCCCTAGGACTGTGATCTTTAAGGCTTCTTTCAGCTCTAAACCTATCTTCTGTAGGTTTGTTTAGAATAAATAAGGCAGTCGGTAAGCCTGAAAACCCATTGTACATGTGAACTATTACCATTGTATGTTATTCTAAAAGGAGGTGGGGCATTTCTGGGCTCCTGTTGAGCAGTAGATCTGTAGGGACCATGGTGGTCTTAGCCAGGTGGCAGGGGGCTGGGGGAGGTGATTACCCTGGTGGAGATTCATGCTTCTGACATCCTTGTGAATCGGTTCTTCTCTGGTATCCCTCTTTCCTGCAGACTGTGCTCTTTTCCAAGAAATGAACATGGAAGAAGAGGAGGGAATGATGTCTGGCTTCCTCACAGCCAAGTCTCGGGTGAGTTGGGACCCTTTCTATCACTGGAAGGGTCATGCAGACTGTGGGCTTTTCCTTTTCCTTTTTTCGCTACAGCCCATGCTCTTTCCAAGCCACAGAACCTTCTGTGGCTCCCAGTGCCCTCCATGGGATGTCTCTGTGCATGTGTATCTCTAGCATATAACACAGTGCTTAGATGTAGTAAGGGCTCGGTCTGTGCATTTTCATTCACTCATCAGCATATACAGAGATAAGCAAATACAGAGTAGCTTGAGGAAGGAGAAGGCAGTGCAGTGTGCAGACCCTGTCAGAGGACCTGGGTTTGAGTCTGCCATTGACTGCTTGTGTGACTTTAGGCAAGTCACTTGGCTTCCCGAGGTCTCATTTGTAAAATGAAGGGGTCAGACTGGATGGTCTTTCAGGCCCCTTCCATCTCTAGGTATATGCTCCTATGACCCCCTGACCTGGTCATAATTGTGGCAGTCAGGAGAGTCTTCACCTGGGATGGACCTTAGAGGAAGATAAAGCCCCCAGAGGTGGAGGTGAGG
>NW_027186343.1:583586-609034 GCF_028583685.1 Petaurus breviceps papuanus | reverse complement strand
GGAGGCCCGAGGTGGAGGTGAGGCGAAAATGGGCGTCCCCTAGCCAGGAGATGGAGTGCATGGAGGCCCGCAGCCCAAGATGGAATGCTGGTTTGGGGAGCCCCTGGGAGGATGGCTTGGCAGGAACACAGGGTGTGCTGAGGAGAGTGATAGGACATTTCTGGAGCTGGGTCACTGAGGGCCTCGATGTCAGACCGAGTAGTTGGCATTTTATTCTTGAGGTAGGAGGATGCCACTGGAGAGGGGGAGATCTTCCCTCAGGGAGATGGTTTTGGCTGCAATTGGAAGAGGAGACTGCGGTAGTGTGAATGACAGGTGATGAGATCCTAAGCAATGTGGATGTGAGGGGAGAGGACAGGGAGGAAGGGGAAGAGTGCAGCAGAGCTCCAAGACTGGGAATGGGGGTGACTGGGGGGTCCTGCTCCTGGATCACTCACAGATGAGTGAGCAGTGTGAGGCACATTCCCAGAAACCAGTGGAGATGGGTGTGCAGTGGTGCCAGCTCTGAGCCTCCTGGGCCCCTCCTCGGATGTCCTGCCAGCATTGCCTCCCTTCTAGGGCCGTGTGCCCTGGATCCCTGGGTGAGCAGAAATGTGCTCATTGTTTCAGAAACCAATGACCTTCAAGGATGTCTCCGTGGACTTCACCCAGGGGGAGTGGGGGCAGCTGGATCCTTCTCAGAGGGACTTGTACAGGGACGTGATGCTGGAGAACTACAGGAACCTCGTCTCCTTGGGTGAGGACCTTTTTTTCCTGGGATGGGGAGTCTGCCCATTGGGGTTTCTTTGTGTTTTCACTGTCTTTAAAGGCCTTAGGGTTCCTGCTGTCTTTAGCCTAATTTGACGTGGTTTGCTGGGAGTGAGAGATGCATAACTTCATTCAAGCCAAGAGATAGTGTGAAATCTGCTCCGCTTCCTCCTGAAGGGGCTTGGCCATGTTGGTTGGCCTACAGGCAGCACTGTCCATATCATCTGTCATGGCTCCCAGTGTGCTAGCAGGGAGGCTGACAGGTGAAGTCCTTTTGAACCTAAGCCCATCCTGTGCAGGCCATCCACCCGTCTGGGAACATCTGGGAGCAGAGTACAGAGTGTCCCTCTGGGGCCCCAGGCCTTGCTGACATGAAGAGGAAGGCCCCGGGAGGGAGTTTCCAACAGTTCTCAGTCCCCAGCATTTTTCCATTTCTTTCCCCATGAGCAGAGCTTCAGGTTATCAAACCAGAGGTGATCTCCAGGTTGGAGCGAGGGGAAGCACCATGCATGCTGGAGAGAGAAGGCCTGATAGGCTCCTGTGCAGGTGAGTGAGGGGGAGCCAGGCAGGAGTGCCTCACTGAGCACTTGTCCAGCTGGCTGGTCGGGGATAGAGCATGGAGCTGTTAGACAGGCCGGTCCTGGGCCTGGGGAGAAGGGAGGGTCTGTGGCCTCTTGGACTCGATTTTGGAGGTGCCTCTCCCTAGGACTTGGCTGTTTCTTTCTTAGGGGCACACACTTTCTACTGTCTTTTGCTTCACCTCAGCCCTTTGCTTTTTGGTCCTCTCTGCCCTCCAACATCCCTCTGATAACCAAAGGAAGTGTTGCATCTTCTTGTTTCTACAGCTGTTCCATAGTATGAGGGAGATAGCCCTGGCATGGAGCCCTGGAGTCTTGTTTTCAATCTGGTTCCTTCATTTCATAGCAGTGTGATCTTGGGCAAGTCACTTGGCTTCCCTGGACATCTCTGTTCATCTGCAAAATGTGACAGTCTAGCTGGGGGACTCTTAACCTGCCTGTGGCCTGGCCCCCTTGGGCAGACAGGCGGTCTGACCAGGTCCATGGACCCTTCTCAGAATTGTGTTTGTACATGCATAGGTGTGCCAAGGAAAGCAAAGGGGAGGGAGAATAAAGACCAGCAGTCGTCCCTCCCCAAGGTCCTGAAGCCCAGGGACTTTTGTTCCCTCACCCATGCTCTGTACTTACCTCCTCCTTCTCCAGTCTCCTAATCCTTTCCCTCTTTAAGATTTCCTTTCCTTTTCCCTTCTTGATACGATTTGTTTTAAATACACAGACATCTGATCTTAAAAAGAAACCCAGTGATGAAAGCCTGGCTTTGTTCTGCCACCTGTCTTCAGTTCACATCTACTGGCATTTACTAGATGCCTACTTTGGAGAGGCACTGTGCTGTGTGCTGCCCATTTAAAGACCAAAGAAAATAATTTGTCTCTAAGAAGTTTGCATTTTGATGGGGACCCTCAGCTGGAGATCAGATTAGCAAATGCAGGGCACTTGTAGGCAGTTTGGAGCATTAACCCTTCAGGGAAATCTGGCCTCTAGGTGGAGGTGACCTGGAAGGAGCTGGGGTCTTCAGTAAACAGATCATTGGGGTCAGAAGGACTCGTGTTCGAATGCTGCCCTAGTCACTGCCTAGCTGTATGACCCTGGGCTAGTCACTTCATTCTTTGCCTCGGATTCCTTATCTGTAAATGGAGAAAACAATATCACCTACCTCACAGGATTGTTGTGAATATCAGATGAGATATAATACAGGGTTTTGAAGCATTTTATAAATGCTAACTATCGTCATAAAGAAAGAAAAGGGTTCTGAGCTGTGCAGTTTGAGAAGGAGGCCCTGGACTAGGGAGTGAGTCTTGTGAAGATAGAGGAGGAAAAGATAATGTTAAATGTGGGACTCAGTGGTCTCTGGACCTAAATCTGGAAAGATAAATGGGATTGGATTGTGCTCTAAATGCGGGACTGAGGAGGGTCTGTTTTATCCTAGAGGAAGTGGGGAGCCACTGAAGATTGGGGAAGAGCAGAGTGTCAGGGTCAGACTCGTGCCTCAGGAAGAGAATTTTGGTGACTGGGCAGTGTGCTGTGTATTTATTAAGCCCCTGCTGTGTGCCAGGCCTTGTGCTACATGCAGGGATGCAAAGAAAAGACTAAAGTCCAGTCCTGCTTTCCAGGAGCTCACATTGGTGAAGGTAACGGGAGAGAGAATGCAATCGACCCTGTACAAACAAGCTGGAGACAGGATAAGGGGGGGTGGCAGCGGGGAGGTGTTCAGAATAAGGAGGATCCTTGCAGAAAATAGGATTTTGGCTGGGACGTTGGGGGTACAGGAGGATGAGGAAGGGAAGGAGAGCATTGGAGGCAGGGGGGACGGCCAGTGAAAACGTAGTGTCATAATGTCAGGAGGTGCCTGAGGAGCAGCAGGGGGTCCAGCGGGGTCCGAGTATGTGGAGAGGAGGAGAGTGAAGGAAGGGGCGGTGAGGGTGACTCGGTCAGACCAGTGCTTTAGGGAGAGTATTGGCCACTGAGTGGAGAAGGCACAACTCTTTCTAGGAGCTGAATTTGAGAGATGCTCTGAGGATGGGCGGACAGGGTCCAGGAGAGGGTTTTTAAGGATGGGCAAGACTCGGGCAGGTTGGTTTTTTCACAATAGAGGAACGGAGCTGTAGAAAGGGATAGATTAAAGACGAGAAGGGGTTGACAGGAAATGTTCGGAAACTGGAAGAGATTTGAGGGAATGAGAAAAACCTCATGTTCATTTACTCTGCATTGAGAGAAGAAATAAAAAGGGAGTGGCTAGGGGGCGCCATAGTGCACAGAGTGCTGAGCCTGGAGTCAGAAAAACTCCTCTGGCTTCAGATACTTACTAGCTGTGTGAACTTGGGCAAGTCACTTCATTTAGGTTTACTTTAGGTCCCCCTCTGTAAAATGAGCTGGAGATGGAAATGGCAAACGCCTCTAATAGCTCTGCCAAGAAAACCCCAAATGGGGTAAGGAAGAGTTAGACAAGACTAAGAACAATTGAACAGCAAAGTAAAGGGGCTTGTTGTATCTGAGATGAGAGAGGGGAAGGCCCTCAGGGCTCTGCCCAAGTCTGATAGCATCTGGAATATCGTGTTCCATTCTGGTGCCCCGTTTGACAAAGGGCATTGAGAGCTGAGGGCTGGATGGCAAAGGGCCGTATGAAGATTGGGGAAGGAGATGGGCACGTGTAGCCGAAGAAGAGAAGACTGGAGGGAATGTGCAGGGGTGTCCATACGTGTCTGAAGGGCTGTCATGTGGGAGACAGTGGCCTTGTTCTGCCTGTCTGTGGGCAGAAGCTGCAAAGAGGCAGATTTAGGCTCCGAGTCAGGAAGAAACACCCTGTCCAGAGGGCAGTGGGCTGTCTTGGGAGCTGCTGGGCTCCCCCTTGCTAGTCTTTCAGAAGAGGCTGAAAGACCACACCTGGCCTGTATTATAGGGGAATTCTTTTTTTTTCCTTTGGTCCACCAAGCATTTATTAAGGCCTACTGTGTGCTAGGCACTGGGGAAACAGACAAAGCAATCCTTGCCCTCAAGTGTTTTGCATTTTGTCAGTTGAGGGAATGTGCAGGTGTATACAAAATAAAGACAAGCTAATTTTTGGAGGGAGGCTTGGGGTCAGGAGAGGCCTCACCCAGATGGGAGAGCCTGGGCTGAGCTTTGGAGGAAACCAGAGACAAGTGACAAGGGTGGGTGTTCCTGGTGTGGGGGCAGCCTGTGCTGAGGCATGGAGGTGAGAGGTGCAGTGTCCCGGGAGGGCAGTGGCACGTGTTGGTGGTTCTGCCTAGAACGTAGTAGCAGTCAGGAGGACTCGCCAGATAATGGGAGGCCTTTGTCTTGATGCTCTTCACTCCCTCTGCTTCTTGACCTTACAGAGTATCTGCAGAGTTTTAGTGCAGTATTAAACTGTCATGGCATGTCCAGCGTGTCCCAGAAGTCCCGGTGCAGAGTCCTCAGCTAATGAAGCTTAAGACTGCACCAGGACTTGGGACGTCCTCTGCTTATCCTCCTCTGTCCCTCTCCCTGGGATTTGAATAAATGAATGGATGAAAATCATTCAACTAGGTATTTATGTCAGTCAGAGAGGCAGAAAACCTCAGGGAGCTTACTAATGGATTCTGATTCTCAAGTCCTATACACCCCACATGTATTATAACTCTTTCATAAAGCTTCCTTGACCCTTCAGCTCATTACCTGAGCTTTCTCTGAATGCCTAAGGTTCTTACTCTCTCTGACATTTAGTAGCTGTGTGATGCTCGGCAATCTCTTTATGTCTGCCTCCGTTTCCTCAGCTGTGAAGTGGGAATAATAATAGTACCCATCTCACAGCAGTGTTTTAAGGATTAAATGAGATATCTGTGAAGTGCTTGGCACAGTGCCAGCACTTAAGGAGGGAGGTACTTAAGTACTTGTTTCCTTCTCCATTCTCCCTCTCCCCACAGCCATCCTGGAAGATGGTTCCCAGCCCTACTACCCCCATTTTATAGATAAGAGCAGAGGCTCTGAAAGGTGAGGAGACTTGCCCAACACAGCTAGCACATTTCTGACAGAGGAGATGAATCCCAGTGCCCTGGCCCTGCATCCAACATATTTTTAAAAATGTGGGACTTTATACTCAGAACACTCCTGTCCACTCAGCAAGCCCTCCATGCCTTAGTACTTGGTGTGACCAGCTCTGTGGTGATGAGTCCCTCCGATCTAACCAGACTGCTTGGCAGGTGACAGACAGGGAAGCTTGGCCCAGGCTCAGTCTTCTTGGTGCCCCAGGCCTTGTCCAGGCTTCTGGGCCTACGTTGGTCTGGACAGTGTGGCACTGGGGGAGCAGTGCTGAGGCCAGGAACATCCTGGCACTAACAGGTCAGGTCAGGTTGTTTAGATGCCAGGGGAGAGAGATTAGAACCATGGGTTATACCGGCCACAGTTAACCCCAGGTCCCAATAGCCTAGCACTGTGGGAAATGTAGAGTAAAGAAAGCTGAAGCAGGAGAACATTTTATAAGATGATGAAAGATTTCAGAACTCTCTGTGCCCGCTGGCGAGGCCTCGTGCCTCCTCCTCCCACTCCCACCCTTCATTCTAGCACAGTGCTGGACACCTGCTATGTGCCAAGCACTGGGGACACAAAGAAAGGTAAAAGCCCCTGCCCTTACAGGCTAATTAGGGAGACAGCATGCCACCAACCATGCACAGGCTATAGGACAAACGAGATAATCAGTAGAGGGAAGGTGCTGGCATTAAGGGGGATGAGGAGAAGCTTACAGAAAGTGAGATTTTAGCTGGCATCTGTAGGAAGCCAGAGAGGAAGGGAGATGAAGATGGGGCATGGATTCAGTCAGTGAAAATGCCCGGAGTCGGGAGAGGGTGGGTCGTGCCTGAGGAACAGCCAGGAGGCCAGTGTGGCTGGACTGGAGAGTACATCGGGGGTGGGATGGAACAGCTGCTATGAAGGTGGAGACAGCAGGACCCTGACAACAGATGGGGTATGGTCTGTTTCCCTTAGCTACAGCCTCTGTACTTGAAGCATTGTGCTGGTGACCCTTCACACAGGTCCCCGAAGTGTTCTAGAGACCTCCTGCCAGCTTGGCGTTGAACCCTTCCTGTCTGCTGTTGGAGTCCAGCTCTCCAACTAGTCCTGAACTCTTCTAATTGCACTCTTATCTAATCCCTCTCTTTCCACCTTCTACAGAAGAATAGCATGAGATAGCTCTATCAGAGACCTTGCTGTAATCGGGGGAATTCCCCTGCTGGCCAGAGCTTAGTAACCCTGTTAGAAAATAGGACATGAATTTGGTCCGGAGTGACCTGTTCTTGAAGCTCTCCAGTTTCCTCTTCCCTTTAATGATCCATTCTAGAATTTTCCCAAGTCCTGAAGTCAGGTTCCTTGGGTGCTCTCTCATTGCTTGCACTCTTTCAGACATCACTGACGATGGCTTAGCAGTCCCATTGGCCCATTCATTTAGCACCTCAGGATGGAGTTCCTAAGGGCCACATGCCTTGAGTTCAAGGGAAATGTGGTGTCTTCCTCTCCTGTGACCTGCTTTTGTCCGGCTCTGATCATCTGTGTTTTATGCTGCAGTTCTTAATTAGCAGTGTGTTGTCTCCACCTTGTGTGTCTTTGCTGCCTGAAGGAGGATCCACAGCTTTCCTCTTCAGAGACACCGCAGCACAGGTAGCCGTGGAGTAGTCATCCAGAACAGGATGGCTGCTTCCTCACTGTATCCCCACCATATTAGCCAATTTTTTGTTTTCTCTTTTCCATCCAAAGGTTATTGATTCTCCTTGACAGAGAATACGGAAGCAGATAATAACTAAGCAGCTCTCTCTTTGCTCTGTCATTAGTTATTGAGCTGTAGTCCTGTCCCTTTTCTGGGCTTCCTCTTTTCCACAATATAACTTTAGAAAACACAAAGTTCCCTGTGTGTATACACATTCTATTCTGACAATTCCTGTGTTTTCTTATCAGGAGTGTTTCTTTTGATCTTTAGAATTTCATTCTCATGAGATTCCCATCTCTCTTGGTATCTCCCTGAAGAATTTTAGTCCATGGGATTCTCTCTAGCCTCCCTTTGACCTCTTTGAAATTTATTTTCCCCAAGTCTAGGGTACTTGCTGTTCTTTCTGCCTCTCTCACAAAACCTAAGAGGAAGTTGTCCCTTTTCCCCAAAATTCTCATCATTTCCACTGTAGTAACCAGTTCTTCCCTCTTGGTGAGAATCAGATCCTGAATAGAAGTTTGCCTTGTTAATTAGTTCCTCTACCTTTCTAAGAATGAAATTATCAGATCAAGAAATCATTTGCTCTGCTTTTGATATTGGCAGATATCTGGATATTTGAAATTCCCCTTCAGCAATACATCCTAACTCTGGGCCATAGAACCATAGACTTAGAACCGGAAGTATCTTAAAGACTATCTAGTCTCTCCCTTCATTTTACAGAGAAAGAAACTCAGGCCCAGAGCGGCTAATTGACCTATTCAGGGTTACATGGGTAGTAAGAGATGCTTTTCAGCCTAGGCCGTCTGGATCCAAGTCCAGACACTTTCCCACTATCATACCACCTTTTGTTCTAAGTCATGCTTCCTGGGTGCCTGAAGATTTGCTAGCATTGTGGAACTGAGTAGGGCATGTGCCTTTGCTTAAGTCTTTCCTGCCTGATTATGTGCCATGGGTTTCTCTTGAGTATGCCTCTGTTCATACTGAGTAAGGTCCTCCATGGTCACTGCAGTAACAGTCTTCATTACCCTTTCAGTCATCCCACCCTCTAGGCCACCTATTGCACAGTTACCAGGAATGTCTTAAGTATGGTGTAGGTCTGACCCTGTCATTGCCTTACTCAGAGAACTTCAGTGACTTCCTGTTGCCTTAAGGGTTTAGATAAAATACAAATTCCTTAGCCTTGCCTTTAACATTTTCTAAAGGTTGGCTTCAGCTTAACTCTCCAGCCTTATTTTATGTTACTGATTTTCATACAATCTATATTGTTCTGTCTTCTCTTTTATCCCCCACCTCTGCCTTTGCCTACGCCACGCCCCAAGCTTGAAACACACTCCTTCACTCTCTTCACCTCTCACATTCCTTCTTTTCCTTCAGGGATCAGCCCAAGAAGAACCTCTTCCATGAACCTTGCTTGATCTCTCCAGGAGTTAGTTTTGCTTATCTCCTTAAAGGACCTTGTATTTCTTTTTTTCCTCTCCCACCATAGTATATATCCTCTACTACATATGCTGTTGAGGACGTGTAGTGTAGCGCCAATGCAATATTTACAGCACTCACAATCACGATAAAGACTGTGACTCTCATGTGACAATTGATCACAAAATAGGACAAATTCTCCAGGTAAAGGACAGAATTTAAGCCTTTAGACACCAGACAACTGAATCCCAAAGTCAGTAAGCCGATTCCATCATGGTACCAAAGACACTAAGAAGCCATAGTAACACTGAGAGCAACAGAATACTTTGTTTTTTTTCAAAAGCTTTATTAACTTCTGATTTACATCATTCATTTCTGCCAGATTTTGAGTTACAAATTTTCTCCCCATTTTTCCCCTGCCCACTGCCCCAAAATAGCAGTCCCACAGGATATTTCCTCCTCCAATCTGCTCTCTCCCATATCTTCTCCCATACCCCTTTCGACTTTTCCAGTAGGACATGGTGGAACTCTATGCCCCAGTGCCTGTATATCTTATTTCCCAATTACATATAAAATAGTATTAATAATAGTGTGTGTGTATGTGTATATATATATTAAACACTTGATTTTAAAACTTTGAATTCCAGATTCATTCCCTTCCTCCCTTGTTACCCACCCTTACTGGGAAGATAAGCAATTCAATATAGGTTGTACATGTGTAGCTATGCAAAACATTTCCATAGCATATGAATTGTGGAAGACTGACTATATTTCCCTCCCTCCTATCCCACCTCCCATTTATTTTATTCTCTACTTTGATCCTGTCCCTTTTCAAAAGCAGGTATTTCCAACTTCCCTTCCCCCCAGCCTGCCCTCCCTTTCATCATCCCCCCTCTCATCCTCTTCCCCCCTACTCTCCTTTAGGGTGAGATATCCTATTTAGTGTGTATTTCATTCCCTCCCCAAGCCAAATTCAATGAGAATAAGGTTGACCCATTCCCTTTTGCCTTCCTATTCTTCCCCTCCATTGTAGCCATTTTCCCTTTCCTCTTCTATATGAGATAGTTTGCCCCATTCTGTCTCTCCCCATATCCTCTCATTATATTCCTCTCTCACCTCCTAATTTCACCTTTTAAGTATCATCCCTTCCTATTAAATTGGTCCTGTGCCCTAAATCTATCTGTACCTGTAAACATATATACACACATTCACATATGTATTCATATGCCCATATACCCTCATATATATATATTTCTATTCTCTTCAACTATTTTCGTACTGAGAAAAGTTTCATCAGTTATAATTATTGTTTTTCCATATAGGAATGTTAATAGTTCAACTTTGATAAGTTCCTTATGATTTCTTTTCCCTGTTTACCTTCTCATGCTTCTCTTGCTTCTTGTATCTGAATGTCAAATTTTCTATTCAACTCTGGTTTTTTCAGCAAGAATGCTTGAAAGTCCTCTATTCCACTGAATGACCATATTTTCCCCTGAAACATGATACGCAGTTTTGCTGGTAGGTGATTCTTGGTTTCATGATTCTGGGATTACCCAGCACCTTTGACCTCCGGAATATTATATTCTAAGCCCTTTGATCCCTCAGTGTAGAAACTGCCAGATCCTGGGTTATCCTGACTGTGTTTCCACAATATTCAAATTGTTTCTTCCTGGCTGCTTGTAATATTCTCTTCTCAATCTGGGAATTCTGGAACCTGGCTATAATATTCCTAGGAGGTTTCTTTTTGGGATCTTTTTCAGGAGGTGATTGGTGGATTTTTTCAACCTCCATTTTGCCCTCTGGTTCTAAAACATCAGGACAGTTTTCTTTGAGAATTTCCTGGAGGATGATTTCTAGGTTCTTACTTTGATCATGACTTTCAGGTAGTCCAATAATTTTTAAATGATCTCTGCTGGATCTATTTTCCAGGTCAGTGGTTTTTCCCATGAGATATTTCACATTGCCTTCTATTCTTTCATTTGTTTGGATCTGTTTAACAGCATCTTGATTTCTCATAAAGTCATTAGCTTCCATTTGCTCCAATCTAATTCTGAAGCAATGATTCTCCTCAGTGAGCTTTTGAGATTCTTTTTCCATCTGGCAAATTTGGCTTTTTAAGGCATTCTTCACCTCATTGCCTTTTTGAAGCTCTTTTGCCTTTTGAGTTAGTCTGTTTTTTGAGGTGTGATTTTCCTCAGTGAGGCTGTTGACTCTCATTTTGTAATTTTCTTGCATCATTCTCATTTCTCTTCCCAGTTTTTCCTCCACTTCTCTTATCTGCTTCTTAAGGTCCTCTATGGCCTGTAACCAGCTCATATTTTCCTTTGAAGCTTTTGGTACAGGAGTTCTGACTTCACTGTCTTCCTCTTGTTCCATGCTTTGCTCCTTTTTGTCCCCAAAATAGGAGTCTAATGTTGGAATCTTCTGTCTGCTTTGTTTCCTTTGCCTGGTCATGTCGCCCCTCAGTCACTTGAGCCCTGGGCTTTTTGCCACGGTAGGACTCTGCCACCAGACAGGGGAGCTTTCGTCCCAAACGCTGGGGTTTTCTCAGCGGCTGGAGGTATTAGATGAGTGCCCTCTCTGAGGCCTCCACACGCTCTGGCAAGCTGGACACACACCCCAGGACCTCCACCCTAGACTGCAATTCAGATCCAAGCAGGTTAAAGCAAGAGCAATTAACCCTTAGATTGGTCTCTTGGTCCCCCTACACTCTGCAGGCCAGGAGCTGAAGCTGCCGCATGGCACTGGCTGGCTGTGTTGGCATCTCAGCAGCTTCTCGCCCCGGGGGCAAAAGCCACACACTCCCACTTACCGGGTCCTAAAGTCCAGACTGCACTGACCTCTCACTTTGTCCTTATCAACACTATGTGTTGATAAATCTGGAAACGGCCATAGCTGCTGCTGATCTGGAGTCCCTCCAGCCTGTGGCTGGTCAGACCCACCCTGGGGCTAAAACCCCTGGCTCAGGCAGGCCTGGGCTCTGCTCTCAGAGCGCTGTGCTGGCCGATTCCAGCAGGCCTGCCGGGCTGTCCTCAGTGGGAGGTTAGCATCTCTGTGTCATTTTGTGGGTTCTGAAGCTCCAAAGTCTGTTCATAATCCCCTTTTTACATTGATTGGGGAAGGTGGAAGCCGGAGCCGCTTGGAGGTCCTGCTTCTACTCTACCATCTTGACTCTGCCGCCCCAACAGCATCCTTTAGCTTTCCCACCAACCAATATTAGATTAGTGTCTACTCATGAGCCTCTCTGTCTCTTTCCTGAACCTGTTCTCTTTCCCACTGTCTCTCTGGCTCTGGCTTCCGGCTTCCAACGGGCTCTGCTTCCCTTCAGCAAACTCCTCCCATCACAGGCTCAATGTGTTTATGTTCAGCCTATTAGGGGGCAGAGTTTATCTTCACAGTAGGGAAGATTTCTATGGGCTCTGTTTCCCTTCAGCAAATTCCCTCCATCATAGGCTCCACATGATTACATTTAGCCTATCAGGGGGCAGAGTTTATAAACTCCCCTAGATCTATTAAGGGGCAGGGAAGATCTTCAGATTTTCACATTACAGGACACGAACTGTTTCTCTTTTTTGTCTTTATATCCTTAGTTCCTAGCACAGTGTGTTTTTTGTGGGTGCTTAATAAATATATTTTTAATGAGTAATTATCCTAGGAAAAATATCTTTTCTGAGAGGGTTTACTTTTCAGTTTCCTTTCTCTCATTGTAATAGACAAGGGACACTTATCTATAAATCTTATTTTGTCTACCTGTCTGTCTAAATATCTAAATTTTTTTCAGATAATGACATGGGTCCTGGGTCCATGGAGATAGATTCAAAAGATGGCATTCTTATGGAAGAATCATTGCAAGAAAACCTCCAGATGAATATTCCCTTGGACTTAAAGTTGGAACAGATCTGGGAATATGATGGTATGTTTGAAAAACAACTCAGCAACCATGAGAGAGATTTAAAGCAGTTAACAGTCACCGACAATAACACTTCCAGTGAAGTGAATGATCAAGAATGTAATCAATTTGGAAGAAGTTTCAGTATGATGCTAATCACTGATGCACAAGAGAACGTTCCTATTAAGAAAACTCTCCATCGATATGACACACGTGGAAATAACTTTAAACAGTATTCAGAGCTAGTCAGGCGAAGTAGAATTACCTTTGGGAAGAAGTCTTATAAGTATAATGAATGTAGCAAAGCTTTCAACTATCACTCAGACCTTATTCGATATTATAGACTACCTGGTGGAAAGAAATCTTACGATTATGATGAGTTAGGGCAAAGCTTCCCACAAAGGAGGCACTTTATTCAACATGCTCGAATTCCTTCTGGAGAGAAACCCTTTAAATGTAGTGAATGTGGAATAGCATTCAGACAAAGTATGCACCTCATTCAACATCAGAGGATCCACACTGGAGAGAGACCTTATAAATGTAGTGATTGTGGACAAGCCTTCAGACAGAAAATGCACCTGATTCGACATAAGACACTTCATAGTGGGGAGAAACCTTATCAGTGTAATCACTGCATTAAAAGCTTCAGTGACAGCTGGTCCCTTGCTCTACACCAGAGAATTCACACTGGGGAGAAACCCTATAATTGTAGTGAGTGTGGAAAAGCCTTCAGACAAAAAATTCACCTCACTCGACATAAGACACTTCATATTGGGGAGAAGCCCTTTAAGTGTAATCAGTGTGGTAAGTGCTTCAGTGACAGCTCACCACTTCTTCTCCATCAGAGAATTCACACTGCAGAGAAACCTTATAAATGTGCTGACTGCGGAAAAGCCTTCAGACAGAGCATGTATCTTATTCGACATCAGAGAACTCACACGGGGGAGAAACCCTTTATTTGTGGGGATTGTGGAAAATCTTTCAATGACAGCTCAGCCCTTACTTTACATCAAAGAATTCATACTGGAGAGAAGCCCTATGAATGCAAAGAATGTGGGCAAGCCTTCAGTCACAGTGGAAGCCTTACTCAGCATCAGAGAATTCATACTGGAGAAAAACCTTATCCATGCAATGAATGCGGTAAAGCTTTTAGGCAGTATTCAGCCCTTGCTCACCATGAGCGAACGCACACTGGAGAGAAACCATATATATGTACAGAATGTGGAAAAGCTTTTAGTCACAGTGGAACCCTTACTCAGCATCAGAGAATTCATACTGGAGAGAAACCCTATGAATGCAGTGATTGTGGTCAAGCTTTCACTTATCAGGCAAGTCTTACTAAACATCAAAGAAGTCATACAGGAGAGAGACCTTATAAATGTAGCGAATGTGGAAAATCCTTCAACCAGAATATTTATCTTACTCAGCATCAGAGGATTCATACTGGAGAGAAACCCTATAAATGTGCTGATTGTGGGAAATCATTTAGTCATAGGGGAAGCCTTACTGCACATCAGAAAATTCACACTGGAGAGAAATCTTGCAAATGTCCTGTTTGTGGGAAAGCTTTCCGCCACATGAACCAGGTTACTCAGCACCTCAGAATTCATACTGGAGAGAAACCCTATACATGTATGGAATGTGGAAAATCCTTCAGTCATAGCGGCAGCCTTACAACACATCTGAGAATTCATACTGGAGAGAAACCCTATAAATGTGGTGAGTGTGGAAAAGCCTTCAACCAGAACATTTACCTAACTCAGCATCAGAGAATCCATACTGGCGAGAAACCCTATACATGTAATAAGTGTGGTAAGAACTTCAGGCAATACTCAGCCCTTAGTCACCATGAGAGAACTCACACTGGAGAGAAACCCTATATGTGTATGGAATGTGGGAAGGCTTTCAGTCAGAAGGGCACCCTTACCAATCATCAGAAAATTCATACAGGAGAGAAACCTTTTATATGTAGTGAGTGTGGAAAAGCCTTCAACCAAAATATTTACCTTACAAAGCATCAGAGAA
This sequence comes from Petaurus breviceps papuanus, assembly GCF_028583685.1. NCBI lineage: Eukaryota > Metazoa > Chordata > Mammalia > Diprotodontia > Petauridae > Petaurus > Petaurus breviceps. Next base: position 594,708 of record NW_027186343.1, on the reverse strand, counting down.
TTCATACCAGAGAGAAACCGTATAAATGTAATGAATGTGGTAAAGCCTTCAAGCAGGTCTCAGCCTTAAAGCACCATAAGAGAATCCATAATAGAGGGAAAACCCTGTAATTGCAAATGATGTTAGCAAGCCTTCAGTCGGCAGGGAAGCCTTGGTCAGCAGCATTGAAGAAGTCATACTGGAGGGTAAAGGTAGCCAACATGCCAAATTCACCGTGTGGATCATTGAGTCTCATTTAGGAGGCCCTGCGCTGTGTCAGGGCTTATCGTTAGCACATCCTGCAAACAGGAGCGTCTATCTGGAGGACTTCGCCATCTATTGGGAATCCCTCTTGCCTTGGACTCTGAGGTGAACATCATGGTCAGCAAGCATTTAAGTGCCTACTATATGCCAGGCACTGTGCTAGGTGCTCAGGATACAGAGACAAAAATGCAACAGCCCCTGCCCTCAAGGAGTTTACATCCTATTGGGAGAGACAAGGGCATATGGACACGTGTATTGGGTATGGTACGATATACAGATACAGCAGGCAGTTTTGGGGGTGGAAATGGTAGAAGCTGGGGGCAGGGGAGAGGGGATCAAGAAATCCCTCCTGTAAAAGGTAGCATCTGAACTGAGATTTAAAGAAAACCAGGGATTCCAAGAGACTGAGGTGGCAAACACCTCCAGCAACACCTCGTTTGGCAATTGTTGAATGAGTTCCTTTTTGTTGTGTCTCCCAAGGATCCTCATACGATTCTGATATATACATGGGAGACGCCTTGATAGCAAACAGCACAGGGAGATCTTAATATTCTCTGCACCTTTCAGTCAGTGGTGTGATTGTAAAGATGTAGTCTGCTGTAGAGTAGAAGTTTCTAAAACCTGCTTATTCCTTTCTCCTACTTTGATCAAGAATGTTCTTGATGTGTGTCTAGATTATTCTCCTAAAGATTTTGAAGAGCTGAAAATGTAGGCATTTAGGTTGGTAGTTATCCTCAGTCTGACTCCTATCTCAGCAACAGAGAATTTCATGCTGAAGGAGAAAATGGTATTATTACTGTGAATGTGGGAAAACCTTTAGTCAACTCAGATGTTTTTATCAGGGGAAGACACCCATAAATATAACTTGAGATGTAGTGTTTGTGGAAGGGCCTTTTGTCACATGAACCAGGTTACTCAACATCTTGAGACTCCATCCTGGAGAGGAACTCTCACATGTATGTTAGACAGAAAAAAGCCGTTAGTCCCAGCGAAGCCTTATTACACATTAGAGAATCTGTACTGAGAGAAATCCTGTAAATGTTTCTCACGATGAATATGAGAAGGTCTTCATTTGTGGTTTTTCAGCTCATATTCCACAGAAGGGTTGTTTAGTAATGGAAATGTAAGTCAGATCTGTTTACAAATGGTCCACTTATCATTTTGCTACATGGGATGGAGAAATAGAAAATTTCTTCATTTGCTTTTCTCTGGTAATACACTTTCCATCAAAAGAGTGTAGGTTCATATGAGGCCCATCAGGAAGAATACAGGTATTTAACTAAAATAATGTCTTCAGAATGAAGTATTTCTTCAAGCAGAAGAGGGAACCCATTCATCAAAACTAAAACATTACTTTTGAGAACATTCAATTAGGTAGCATTTTAGTGTGAGGAAATAAGTGGAACCATGTAGGTGAGCGGGTAACTTATGGTAACAAAGGGGTTAAAGGAAACTTAGCACGTAGAAGATGCCAAGAGCCAGAAAACATGTTAGAAGTAGAGGGTGGCTCAGTGGGTTCTTGGCTGTGCTCACCCTAACCTGGGTCTAAAGACGGGCCTTTAGAGAAGGGAAGAATTATAGCTCCATTTTGTCTTTGGGATCGTCTGGTATCGGTATTTAAAAGCTGTTTAGCTTAAGACAGGTGCCAAAAAGAAACTTCTGGCCGGCCTGGAAGGAGATGCAAAACAAAATTATTTTCTTTGATTGTTTTTGTATGTTTGTTTGTTTCTACCAATGTTTTGTATGTTTGTTTGATTGTTTTTGTTGATTATTGGACTTAATAAAAAAGAATTGAGATGAGTTCTTGATTTGAAGACCCCAGCCAGAGCCCCTAGACATCAGCCAGTGGGGGAAGCATGCTCCTAGAGACCAAGGGAATGCCAAAGACGGTCATCAGAGAAGGCTTGTGGAGGAATGGATGCCCAAGTTTAGGAAGGTTGCTGTTATTCTTACAGGAGTTCATGCCACAAAACTTGGGCTGGGCATGGACAGAAAAATTTCGGTGACAGGAATAGGAACAGGGCCTGTGACTTTAGTTGGTATTGGGAACTCCCTCTATCAAAGTGCTCAGCACTTTAATTTGCACTCTTAGAGAGTTGCCTAGGGGCGCTGAGAGGTTAAGGGGCTTGCTGGGTTCTTGGACAGGTCTCTGTCTACTTTGTCCCGTTTTCAATAATATAATGAAAAAATAATGAGACGGGACATCCAAGACCATTGCTTAACATTTGAGAAAGGGGAATTCCTGCGTTGTATGCGAGGAGGAGTGTCCTTGATTATGGTCATATGCGCTTTGATGTTTTTAAGATGCCCACATGTATGGCTGTTGTATCATGCACAGATGCTGCACATCACATTTTCAGAAAACATCTTTGAAGGGTAGTGCCAGGATCCTAAAAGTCTAGACAAGCTGGTGCTTGGGGCCAAAGAGTTTTGCAGTAGGGATAATTGTCCCAAACTTTAACTTGAAAAGTCACCTCCACAAGTTAAAGGGGCAGTGTGGCCAGGCAGGATTTGACTGGCAAAAATCCAGGGCTTTACTAGCCCCTTAATTTGAGTCAGCAATTTGATGTGGTGCACAATGGTCGAAGATGAAAAATTTCACTGGAAATCGAGCCAGAGTCCAGACGACTATACTTGGAAGCAGTCTGAGTTTACATCCCAGCTCTGACCATTACTCTGTGATCAAAGGCCAGTCACTGAGCCCGTTTCCTAATATGTCAAAATTTTACCTCTCCCTGGCTTCGAGGTGTAAAGTACTTTGCAGCCAGCATTGCTATGGTACGTCATGGTTTGTAAAGTGCCTTGTATGTGTTTCCTCATGTGCTCCTCTCTCTGACTCTGTGAGCCTTATCCTTGTTTTACTTGAGAAGGAGGCTTAGAAAAGTCAAGTGATTCGTCCAGCATCCCACAACCAAGTGAGTATCTCTGGCAGGATTTGAATTCAAGTCTTCCTGACCCTAAGATCCAATATATTTTTCACTGCAGCAGCATTTGTGAACTTTCAAGCACCGCTGATAGGGGAATTACTGTAATCAAGACTTTTGTCTGCCCATCTGAAAACACAAAATCAGAGGGCTATTCTGTATATATACTTGCCTGAGCTCTGGAGCTTGCCTAGAATAGCAGAGAAAGGGATGCCTTTTTGCTGAGTTGCCAGAGACTTCAGAAGGTGGGATAGTGTGTATGAATAGTACGTGGAAGCCTGCAGCATCCTTATGAGAAGACTTATTCACGGAGGGGTCAGTTACGAAGACGACCAAAGGGGAGTTCAACTAATTGATTTCTTTCCATTTCTAAATCAATCCTCTAACAAACTTCCCAGGAGTCATGGAATCCTTTTGGTTCCCAAATAGGAGGTATCCATGAACTTAAAAAAAAAAACCAAATGAAATTTTTTTTCTATTAAAAATTATTCTCTTTTCCCCCTCCCCAGTACTCCATTGAAGAAGAAATAAAAAGCAAGCCTGATATCAAATGTATAATAAAGCAAAACAAATCCCCACATTGGCCAAGTCCCAAAATGTCTTGATCTAAGCCTAAATCATCACTGTCCAGTGGTGGATACTGTCTTTCATCAAGGGTCTTCTGGAATTGTCATTGCACAGTCCTTTAAAGTTCTTTGTCTTTAAAATGTTGCCATGCCCCCCCTCCCCCTACCCCCCCCCCCCCCCCAGGGAGCTTTCTTGCCTCCCAGAGCAACCATTCCATCCAGCTCTAGGTACTTGGGAGGTTGGCACAATTGGCATTCTAAGTCCATAATGCTCTAGATACTCCCTCAGGCCGGCTATAACTACACACTTCTCCCCTACTCCCACCCCCTTTTCAACTAGTGCTGTTTCCTGACTGTCTGGGACAACTCCACTCCCAGGCTGAACCACTGTGGACAATGATAACATACCTGAACTTATTCCTTAATGATAAAAATGATCCCACCCTATCATCAGGGCAGCTAGGTGGCACAGTAAGTAGGATGCCAGGCCTGGAGTCAGGAAAACAAGTTCCTGAGTTCAAGTCTGGCTTCAGACCCTAGCTGTGTGTCCCTGGATAAGTGATAACTGTTTGCCTCAGTTACCTCATCTGTAAAATGAGTTGGAGAAGGAAATGGCAAACCAGTCAGTATCTTTGCCAAAAAAACCCCATCATTCCTTCCCTATCCCAGTGATTCTCAACCCCCAGCTACCATTGTTCAAATTCCATTCTTGGTCTCCCATTGATGGCTCCCATGTTTGCATTACTCCCAAACAAACCCTGCCAACATCCCATTCTAAAGCTACCTACCTCTTCCATTGGGCTCTGGAATTCCTGTTCCTTGGGTAACATTCTCTTTCATCTTAAATCTTTTCCTTTCTCCCTCTATTTTCTTGTTCTCCTTGAGACCTGTCTCCTCCTTGAGACACAGGTACCCTGGCCACACTTTCCAGTGCTGGTTGTGTGTTCACCCATTCTGCCAAGTCAGTGCTCAGATAACTTGCTCCCCATTGCTACTTCAGGCACTGTGGAAGGATGTAGGAGGCTCAGTGGATAGAGCACTAGGCCTGGAGACTAGAAGATGAGTTCACTTATGATAAAGTCGAGATGATAATAACACCTACCTTGTAGGGTTGTCTGGATCAAATAGGATATATGTAAAATGTTTTGCCAACAACAAAGGATGATGTAAAAGCTGAGGAGCGATACTTGGTTTTCCTGACACTGCTTTCTTAGCCTTCTTTGCTACCCCTGCCAGCTAATTGTAGGGGTCTCCCTGAGCCCTCTGCTGTGCTGTTTCACTTACTGGTGTCCTTAGTTCCCAGGTATTCACCTGTCATTCAGCCGATTTTCGTATCATTTGTCTAGTCCTAACCTTCGGTTTCACATCTCCAATTGCCTATTAGATTTTTCTAACTGGATGTCCTTCTTGTTGGGGAAGCTAGCACTCTTCCTGAGTTCAAATCTGGCCTCAGACACTAGCTTGTGATCCTATGCAAGTTACTTAAGCATGGTTACTTCAGTTTCTTCATCTGTAAAATGAGCTGGAGAAGGAAATGGCAAACTACTCTAGTATGTGTCAAGAAAACCCCAAATGGGGTCACAAGAGGTGGGCACCACCTCTTTCCTAACCTGCAGTCTCATGTTTCCAATAAACGATGACACTTTTCTAACTGGATGTCCTGTAGATATGTCCAGAACTGAATTCATTGTGTTTTCCAGGCCACCATCACCCTTGCACTGGCTATATTCTCTTTTCTTCCCTCTGACCTTTTGGTGAACTACTTCCAGTCTACACTGCCTTCTTCTCTCAGGTATTTTATTCCTTTATTCTATCAAAGATCATGCCCTGTTAAGACTCAGGCTTACATTACCCAATCCACTGCCTTCATTCCTACTTAACCCACTGAACAAAGCTTGAGAAGAAAATGAATGAATGAATCTGCTACAGATTTTTGTCACATAATCTCAAATAGGTCCTCATTATGGTAAGACAATCCTTTCACACCTCCTTAATTGACTCACTCTTCCATTCCTTTCCCCACCTCCTCAAACCTTCAGGGATTCATCTCTATTTTGTCAACTGAGGACCATACATCGTACTTCTTTGGAAAAATTGAGACCATTCATCGAGGGTTTCCTCATCTCCCCTCCTCATCTCATATCTACCCAGTTGCCTTCTCTCACTTTTCCTCCTTAATCCCTCTTAAATGAAGAGGTGGTCCTTCTCCTTGGCAAGGCAAACCCCTCTACATGCATAAGCAATCTCTTCCCATTCTGTCTTTTCTGTCAGATGGCTCTTCTCATTCCTACTTTCTCATTCCTAAATTATCTTTGGTTTCTATTGGCCTCTTCCTTACTGCCTTCAAATACTCCCGTGTCTCTGCCATTAAAAAAAAAAAACCCTCACATGATCCATCCATTCTTGCTGGCTATCATCCCATATCTCTCCTCTCTTTTATGGTTAAATTCCTTGAGAAAGAAATGCTTCTACTTCCTTTCTTCATTTTCAGTCAACTAGTCCACAAGCATTTAAAAAATTTTTTTTATTTTTAACATTAAAAATTGTTTTTAGTTCCAAATTCCCATTAGGCCCTCTCCCATCCATTGAGAAGGCAAGCAATATATCAGTTATATGTGGGAAATCATGCAAAACATTTGCAAAAAAAAGTGAAAAATTATATTTCTATTTGCATTCAGTGTTAATCAGTTCTTTCTCTGTAGGTGCATGGCATTTTTCATCACAAGTCCTTTGGAATTATCTTGAATCATTGTATTGATCAGAGTAACCAGGTCGCATTTGATCATCACTATTACTGTTGCTGTATACAATGTTCTAATGGTTCTGTTCAGTTCACTTTGTATCAATTCATGTCATCCCAGGTTTTTCTGAAATCATCCTCCTTATCATTTTTTTTTAAAAAGCAATTGGGGTTAAGTGACTTGCTCAAGGTTACACGGCCAGTTATTTTTTCTGGGTGTGGTGCTGAGTATCTGAGCCCAGATTTGATCCAGGTCATCCAGACACTGGAGCCGATGCTCTTACTCGCTGAGCCACCTGGCCGCCCCTAAGCAATTGGGGTTAAGTAACTTGCTCAAGGTTACACGGCCAGGTGTTTCTGGGTGGGTGCTAAGTGTCTGAGCCCGGGATTCGATCTCCAGGTGTTCTCAACACTGGAGCCGGTGCTCTTACTTGCTGTGCTACCTGGCCGCCCCGTCCTTATAATTTCTTATGGCAAAATGGTATTCCATTATAATCATATACCACAACTTGTTAAGTCATCCACCGATTAATGGGCATCTACTCAATTTCTAATTCTTTGCCACCACAAAAATCCCCACTAGAAATAGTGTTATACATATAGGTCCTTTCCTCTTTGCTCTCTTTGGGATACACACCTAGTAGTGGTATTTCTGGCTCAAAGGGTACACACAGCTTGATAGCCCTTTGGGCATAGTTTCAAATTGTTCTCCAGAGTGGTTAGACCAGTTCACAACTCTACCAACAGTGAATTAATGTACCTATTTTTCCACATGCCCTCCAGCATTTGTTATTTTCCTTTTCTGTCCTGTTAGCCAGTCTGACAAATAAGAGGTGGTACCAGTTATTTTGATTTGCATTTCTCTAAACAATAGTGATTTAGAGCTTTTAAAAAATATGACTGTAGAAATATTTGAAAACTGCCTATTCATATCCTTTGACCATTTATCAGTTGAGGAATGGCTTTCTCTCTCTTTTTAATTAAATTTGACTCAGTTCCCTATATATTTGAGAAATGAGGACTTTATCAGAGAAACTTGCTATAAAATCTTTTCCCCCACTCCCCTGTTTCCTGTTTTCCTTTTAATTTTGGTTTCATTGGTTTTATTTTTACAAAAGCTTTTAAATTCTTTTGCAATCAAAGTTATCAATTTTATCTCCTGTGACCCTCTCTCGTTTGGACATAAGTTCTTCCATTATTCATAGACATGACAGGTAAAATTTTCCATGCTCTGCTAATTTGCTTGATTTTACCCTTTATATCTAAATGGTGTGAGATGTTGATCTCTGCCTAATTTCTGCCACACTGCTCTCCAGTTTTCCCAGCAATTTTTTGTCAAATAGTGAGTTCTGGGCCCCCAAAGCTTGGATCTTTGGGTTTATCAAGAACTAAGTTACTGCGGTCACTTATTACTGTGTTTTGTGTACCTAATCTAGTTCAGCTATTCTATTCCACTGATCCACCACTCTTTCTTAACTGGTACTAGATTGTTTTGATGTTTACTGCTTTCTAATATAGTTTTAAATCTGGTACTGTGAAACCACTTCACATTTTTTTCATTAATTTCCTTGATGTTCTTGACCTTTTGTTCTTCCAAATGAATTTTATTTTTTCTAACTCTATAAAATAATTTTTGGTGGTTTGATTGGTATGGCACTGAATAAATAATTTAGGTAGAATTGTCATTTTTATTATATTGGCTCAGCCTACTCACGAGCATTTAATATTTCTCCAGTTGTTTAAATCTGCCTTTATTTGTGTGAAAAGTGTTTTGTAATTGTGTTCGTAGTTCTCTATGGGGTGAGAAGATAAAATTAATATTACCTCAAGTTTCTACTACATTGATTCTACAATGTAACTGATTTTATGCTGTATTGATTTTTGTAATTGAGTCTGCATCTGCCTAAAGCCCACTTTCTATGTTCTTTAATTGAGATCAGGAATTTAGCTTTCCTTCTGATTTATCAATTATTGTTATAAAGTGATAATTAAAGGGGAAACTGTGATTTACCATACTTTTAGCTCCTGGAAAAATTCCAGGACATTTGTTTGTTATCTTTAGAGGCCTACAAGCTGATTTGGTATATTTCCACAAATTATATTGTCCATCCCTGCCTGACTTTATTCAACTAAGAAGGGCCTTAGCTCCCTAACTCTCCTGGGAGCCAGGTAATCTGTTATCCCTGGTCCACTAACAATGTCCTCAGGATGCAGATGGATCCCAGGTGTGTCAGCATTTTTTAATGACAGAGAGGGGTGGCTACTAGCCCCACAAAGATTGTCTCTACCCCCTTGATGTCTACCCTGTAACCAATTGCATTGTCTTCCTCACCTATACAACTCTGTTCTTTGTTCTCTTGTACTTTCCAAAACTATATGAAGGTTAGTAAGTCCTACCTTGGGGTCTTTGGATATTGAGAGGCTATAAATCCAATTTATTGATTGCTGCTAGTCTAACAAATTGGTCATGATTAGATTGCAATCTAATCATGCCTTTCGTTACTTTAATTTTCAAATATAATGGGTCAAGTGTGTCTTGCTCAATGACTAATTCAGTTTCCCTTTATTTTCAAGTCGCTATTATTTGCATCAGCCCCACTAGTTCCTTTAAGCCTCTGAACTAGTCTAGTCCACCAGGCAGCACCACACCAGTCTCTAGGGACACAGCAATCTCTGTCTCCACTATGAAATTGTCTCTCTTCCTCCAGCTGAGACAAGATCGTGGTTTTGACAAACAGAGCACTTGCACAGAAATTGAATTTTCTTATCAGTTGAGTCCAACCCCAAAGGAGGATGTCTAGGTTAGCTTGTGCAGATGTCACTTGGCTCTTTTCCATCGTCTAAACCCATTTCACTCACACCTCTTTTTAATTTAGAACCTCTTATCTTTTTAAAATTTTTGTTATTTTTTTTTGCAGGGTAGTTGGGGTTAAGTGACTTGCTCAAGGTCACACAGCTAGTTTTGTGTTAAGTGTCTGAAGTCAGATTTGAACTCAGGTCCTCCTGACTCCAGGGCCAGTGCTCTATTCACTGTGCCACCTAGTAACCCCAACTCACACCTTTTCTGGTTTGACTTCTACTTCTGTGGCAAGTTGTGTCCTCCAGAGCAGAGGCTAGGTTTAGTTTCAAGTACCAGGTCTAGACTCATAGTCTTGGAAATTAACTTAAAGCTTATCTCTCATTTTAGAGGGAAAAGAATGGAAAAACACACAAAAAACTGAGATCCAGAAGGAGGTGACTTGTCCAAGATCACTAGTGTAAATGGCAGATTGGACTTTGAACCCAGGTCCTCTGATTCACACACAGAGTCACAAAATTTAGGATTGGAAAGGATCTCAGCAACCACTGTCCAATGTGGTCTTCTAGCCTCTGTCTGAATGTTTTTGATGAAGAGGAGCTCACTGTCATCCAAAGCCATTTCACTAAGTTTTCCTCCCTCCAAATCCAGCCTTCTTTCCATTGTACCAAACCTAGAGGTGTGTTTAGTAGTGAATTATCTTTAAGGATTTTTAATTGGTTAAAGTAGCAGTTCTTAAACTTTTTGGTCTTGGGACCCCTTTACATTTGTAAAAATTACTGAAGACCCCCAAACAACTCTTGTTTAAAGTGGATTTTTTCTATTGATATTTATCACATTAGAAATTAAAACATCTTGCTATTATGAAAATAATTTTGACCTTGCAAATTTCTCGCTTTTGGGTTTCTGGGTCCTTGGGTCACACTTCGAGGACTTCCGAGTTAGGGAAGTGTTCCTGGTCGGACCAGGAAAAGTACTCTTAGCATAGCTTTTCTTAGGAAAAGCATAGAAGAAAGGCCAGAAAGAACCACAGACAAGCAGGACATCTTTGAAAGTTGAATGTCAACATTTTCCTTCTGGAGTCATGGCACAAGGGGACAAGATGGTGCCACCACAACACGGTGTTTGTTTTGCCTCTTATGCAGTATCTTTGGGCAGAGACTAAGAGATGACTGTCTGATTAAACCATCATATGAATAGAGTCATGTGATAGGCTCAAGTGAGTTAATGTATTTGAAGCCTTAACATAAGCACCTAAAGGATTGCATTGTCCCCTTCTTGCAGGGTTGTGTGTGACCCCACACACAAGATGGGGAGATCTTTCTTCACTGGCTCTAATGTTGAGGGCAAAGTACAACCCAGTTCCTGAAAGACCTCAATATGACAACAACAATAAGACATTTCTGCCATCCTGCCCTTAAACTGGCTGCTCTGGGCAGTTGCCTTTTCCAACAGGTGGATAATGATACTCGCTCTAAGTACCAAGCTCAAAGACTTGTGAGGATCAAATGAAATGGGGCATATCAAGCATTTTGCAGAATCTACTGTCCTATATAAATGCAGACCATGAAAGTAGTCAGAATCTTTTCTTCTTTCCTTTCCTTTCCTTTCCTTTCCTTTCCTTTCCTTTCCTTTCCTTTCCTTTCCTTTCCTTTCCTTTCCTTTCCTTTCCTTTCCTTTCCTTTCCTTTCCTTTCCTTTCCTTTCCTCTCTCTTCCTTTCTTTTCTTTTCTCTTCTTCTCTCTTCCTTTCTTTTCTCTTCTTCTCTCTTCCTTTCTTTTCTTTTCTCTTCTCTTCTCTCTTCTCTTCTCTTCTTTTCTCTTCTTTTCTTTTCTTTTCTTTTCTTTTCTTTT
>NW_027186343.1:577531-583486 GCF_028583685.1 Petaurus breviceps papuanus | reverse complement strand
CTTTTCTTTTCTTTTCTTTTCTTTTCTTTTCTTTTCTTTTCTTTTCTTTTCTTTTCTTTTCTTTTCTTTTCTTTTCTTTTCTTTTCTTTTCTTTTCTTTTCTTTTCTCATTTAATCCTCATAAGAACCTTTCTATGAAACATGAAGTCCATGGACAAGCTGTCCCCAAAGTCTCAGTGTGAACTTTTGGGACAATCCTGTATTATCCTTTCCATCTTATAAACATGAGATTCAGAGAAATAGAGTGCCCTGTACTAAGGTCTCATAGCCATCGGGCTCCCTCCAGAAGCTCTTACTCTTAGTTTTGTGTTATACCAGGACTCAATACCCCTCCCTTGGTAAGGCCTTATATTGGTTTGTATGCAACACTGTATACAACTCAAAGATGTAATCACAAGCATCTCAGGGAGATGGATCAGATGGATTCCAGAATACATCTAGGAAGGGGAATGGGATTAGGTTCATAGCTTTGGTTCCCACAGAGCACATTCCCAGTTTCAAGTCCAAAGCTCTCCTGGGGCCCAAGTACCAGGCACCCTGACTTCTCAGGGCTTCCATGTGACTCATGTCCATGTATATTGCCTCCAACACCTGAAACTGAGGACAGACAACACAGAACAGAATCATATACCCCCAAGCTTATTTCTTGGAGTCAGGGTAAAAGAGGGAGCAGGGGAAGGAAAGTCTTCCCCTCTCACTGGTTCAGTTGATGGCACCCCTGCTGTGGGTGAACTGGGATCTTCACTCTCTGGACTTAGCAAATAAGAGTTGCTGAAAAGAACTCAGCACATGGAGGGTGGTGGTAAAGAAAAGGGCAGTTAGTTTTGTCAGTTTTAAAGATGCAGGCAGGCAATCAAAGGAGGCTTACTGCTCCCACCCCCTCCACATATGATAGGGAACATAGTCCTCTGTTACCTGAACTGAGCATGCCCAGACTAGCCTGGGGTCCATGTAAAAATGACCACAGATGACTTCCAACCTCTACTAGACAAAAGAGGATACTTAATATGAAGGCTGCCAGTGCAGAAACACACCAGAGATGTAAACTCATATTCTCCAGACCTGACTGGATCCCCTTATGATTCCCATGTGTCACACTGGAAACTGGGAATCTAGGAGACAATGAATGTGATATAATTGAAAAAGCTGTGATGAAGTGTAATTCCAGAGGACTGGTGACGATGCATGCTACACAGCTCTTGATGGAGAGATGATGCACTCAAGATTCAGAATGCAGCATATGTTTGGACACTGCCAATGGGGGATTTTTTTTTTTTGCTTAAATATATGTATTTGTGATGAGATTTGTTTTTCTTTGCTTTTCAGTTTGAGGGTGAGTGGGAAAAAGGGTGGGGCTAGGGACAGGATAGCCAAAAAGAGAAAAGGAAAGGAGGATCGTTGAGGAGTCTGAAAAAGTGAGCAGAAAAGGATAGAAGAAAGGCCAGAAAGAACCACAGACAAGCAGGACAGCTTTGAAAGTTGAATGTCAAGCTATTTTATTAAATATATTATTTAATTTAAATCATTTATTTTATTAAATGTTATCTATTTATGCTTATAATATATTAAACAATATATTCTATAATGTATTCCGTTGTTGCATTATTTGTATCTTTATTGTGTTACATGTATATATATATATATATATTTATTTATATATTGTTATTGAGTTTAGTCTTTTCAGTCGTGTCCAAATCTTCCTGACAACATTTGGGTTTTTCTTGGCAAAGATATCTGAAGCCATTTCCTTTTCCAACTCATTTTACAGATGAGACAAACAAGGTTAAGTGACTTGCCCAGGGTCACACAGCTAGTAAGTGTCTGAGGCCAGATCTGAACTCATGAAGGTGAGACTTCTTGACCCCAGGCCCAGCCCTCTATTGACTGTACCACCTAGCTGCCCATTTAGATTTTATATATTGTTATATCATTATTATTATATTATATATTTATGTTCGAGGAGCTTGTGGCACAGTGGCCCTCTGGTCCTGGAATGAGGAAGACCTGAATTCAGATCCAGCTTCAGACACTTACTGGCTTTGTGATCCTGGGAAAGTCATTTAACTCTCATTTGCCTCAGTTTCTTCAACTGAAAAATGGGTGAGGACAAAATGAGTTATTTGTAAAAATTAAAAAAAAAAGTCCACTTAGCCCAGTGCCTGACACATAAGAGGTGCCATATAAATGCTAATTTCCTTCCTTTCCATTCTCCTTTATACCTACCTGATTGAATCACTCTCCTACTCACCACAATGGCTTTTCCACATCTTCTTAGCTTTCCTTAGAGACCTCCCTTCCATGGCTCTTCCCTCAGCTTCTCAGCTGAGAACCTTACCTGATATTGCACTGAAATCTTGAGGCCCTTCACCAACAGTTTCCTCTTCTCACCTCCCCACTTCTCATCTTACATCACCCAGATGCTTTCTGCCACTCTTCCTTCACCCTAGCCTCACATGGAGAGGTCACCCTCATCCTTGCCAAGGCAGACCTCCCTCCATGCATATCGGATCCCAGTTCATCCAGTAGATTCTACCCTCTAGTATCCTGACTCTCACTATCTTCAGTCTCTCTTTGTCTACTGGCTGCTTTCCTAATCTGTACAAACATGCTCATGTCTCCCTCACTTGATCCATCCATCCCTGCTGGCTATCATGCCATGTGTCTCCTCCCTTCTGCTGCTAAATTCCTCGAGAAGGCCATCTACAATTCTTTATGGCCCATCTTCTGACCTCATTGTTCCATTCTCTTTTCTTAATTGCCAAATCTAGTGACCTTTTTCTCAAATTTCAACTTTCATGACCTTGTTGCTGATTCTCATTGTCAATCACCCTTTTCTCCTTAATATTCTCTTTTCTCTAGGTTTTGATGATACTACTTTCTCCTGGTTCTTCTTTCTACCTGTCAGACTATTCCTCCATCTCCTTTTCTGAATCTTCATCCAGGTCACGCTTGCTAACCATGAGTGTCTGACAGGGTTCCATCTTGGGTCTTCTTTTCTCCTATGGCCTCTTCACTTGGTAATATCAGCTCAATCATCATTACGCAGCTGATTCTCAAATCCTCCTATCCATTTCTAACCTGTCTGCTGACTCTCAGTCTCACCTCTCTAGTTGTCTGTGGTATATCTCCAGCTGCATGTCTTGTAAATACCTTAAACTCAACATGTCCAAAACGGAACTATCTGTTCCCTCAAACCCACCTCTCTTTTTAACTTCCCTATAGTTAAAGTGCGAAGTCTCAGAGTAAAGCTTAGCTTACCCACAAGATCCATTAGAATTCCTAAAAGAAATGATACAAGAACTTTAAAATGAGTTTACATTGGCATTATAAATGAATGTAATATAGAAAATGATTATAAAAGAAGTGAGAGCTATGAATGAGAAACTTGGAGAGAAAAGGAACAGCTTGTCACAGTAACTACAAAACTTTGCCTAAGTAACAGAATCCCTGAAAATTAAATTGGATCAAATAGAATTTAATGATTCCACGAGGCAAGAAATATTAAAACAAAGTCAAAAGCCTAAGAAATGGAAGAAAATGTAAGATATTTAATAATAGTATTTAATAGTTGCTAACATTTATATAGCACTTACTATTTATAGTGCTAATATCACCCCCATTTTACAGGTGAGGAAATGGAAGTAAACTGAAGTTAAGTGACTTGTCTAGAGTCACATAGGTAGGATGTGTCTAAGGCTGGATTTGACCTCAGATTTTCTTGACTCCAGGCTTGGTGCTCTAGCCACCATCTGCCTCTAAAAATATATAAAAAAAATTTGACCTAGAAAACAGACTAAGAAGAGATCATTTGAGAATCGTTGGACCACCTGAGAGCCATTCCCCCTGAAAAAGAGCCAGGAATCATATTTTAAGAAATCATGAAAGAAAATTGTTCGGATTTCTTAGAACCAGAGGTCAAAGTAAAAATAGAAAGAATCCACTGATCATCTCCTAAAAGAAACCTCAAAATGTAAACTCTTAGAAATGTCCTATCCAAAATCCAGAATTTCAGGGAAAAGAAAAATTACTGCAAGCCATTAGAAAGAGGTTAAGTATTGGGAAACCACAGTCAGAATCACACAAAATTTAGCAGCTACCACTATGAAAGAATAGAAAGTATAAAATATGATACTTCAAAAGACAAAATATATAGGCTTATGACTGAGAATAACTTACCTAGCAAAACTTAGTATAATCATCCCAGAGGTAGAAATAAATGAATCTTTAATGAAATAGAGGACTTCCAGGTGAAAAGACCAGAGCTTAATAGGAATTTTCAAGTATAAACATGGGAGTAAAAGAAATATAAAAAAGCAAATACAATCAAGAAATTAGAAAACACATTATAAGGAAGGAATGTTTCTGTCCTAGTGTGGGAGGGGGAAAGATGTATGGAAATCCTGAGAACTTTATTATCATCAGAGGTCATAGAGGGAGGCAAACAAGACGAGGTATCTGGGAGCAATTTTTGTTATGTTTTTGATAATCTTAAAGGAGAAAGGAAAAGGGTGGTGGTGAAGAATATCTAGGGGAAGAAAAGAGGAAGAATAGGGGCTAGGTTTATCTCACGTAATTGAGGGGGTGCAAATAGAAGTTTATGCAAATAATAAAGAAGCAGAGGAAGCAGGCATCCCATGAACTTCATTTTGAGCTGATGTAGTGTGGGCAGCCAGGTGGTACAGTGGATAAAGTGTCTGGCCTGGAGTCAAGAGGACTCATCTTCCTGAGTTCAAATCTGACCTCAGACACTTGCTAGCTGTGTGATCATGGACAAGTCACTTAACCCATTTTGCCTTAGTTTCCTCATCTGTGAAATGAGCTGGAGAAGGAAATGGCAAACCACTCCAGTATCTTTGCTAAGAAAACCCCTAAAAGGGTAATGAAGAGTCAGACACAATTGAAAAATGACTAAACAAAAAGTGTAAAAATGAACAGAATGACAATAACTTATATAATAACAATGTTCTAAAAATGGACAAATTTGAAAGACATAAGAATTCTGATCAATGAAATGATTCACTACAATTTAAGAGCACAGATTATTTAGAATGCTTCCAACTTCCTGACAGTGAGGTGGTGAACTAGATATGTAGTGATACATGCATTTTTGGACACAGTCAATGTGTCACATGTGTCAAAGTATTTTGCTCAGCTATATGTATTTGTTTTCAGATTTTTTTGTATTTTTGCTTTTGGGGGGAGAAGGGAGGGAGAGGGCAGATGTTTGTTCATTTAAAAAATTAATTAAAAAAAGAAATATGAGTCCACAAAAATTGATCAGCTGTGCTAGGCACTTAATAAATGTTTATCGATTGGTTGGCTGTTATGTTCTCAGGGCTGTGCTATTTAGGCAATGGGGTATAAATACAATGAGTGAAACAATGTCTTTGTATGGTGCTTACATTCTGATAGGGGAGATATGGACACATATGCAAAATGAATAGAAAATAAAAAGAAAATAAAGACAAGATGGCTAGAGAGGGTGCTAGCACTTGGGAGGATCATATACTTCAGCAAGGAATTATTCTTTGTTGGGAAAAGTCAGGTCAAAACTAATAATTACCTTATTGATTCCTTCATATTTTGATCGATGAAGTTGAAATGATCACTGAAGTCAGTAAGCTACAGCATTATTAGCTGTTTTGCTTTTGGCAGAAAGAAACCTTATCCTGGCATCTGGATAACTGAAATCCACCAACACTAATTTATCATTCCTCAGAGCTGGGCTTGTGATCTATTTCTTAAACTCATCTATTTCTCCTTTCTGGCCATAAAGTCTGTAGTGTACACCAAGAATAATTATACTCATTTCTCCTATTGATCTTCAACTAGATATTTTCCATGATGTTCTCTCCTCTCTCTGTCTCTCTGTCTCTCTCTCTCTGTCTCTCTGTCTCTCTCTGTCTCTCTCTGTCTCTCTCTGTCTCTCTCTGTCTCTCTCTCTCTGTCTCTCTCT
>NW_027186343.1:568329-577431 GCF_028583685.1 Petaurus breviceps papuanus | reverse complement strand
TCTCTCTCTCTCTCTGTCTCTCTCTCCCTCCCTCTCTCTCTTTCTCTTTCTCCCTGTCTCCTTCTCTCTCTGTCTCTGTCTGTCTGTCTGTCTGTCTCTCTCTTTCTCCCCATTCCTTTTGGATAAGTAGCACTTTTCCAAAGTCACATTTCAGGCCAATCTCAGTGACAGCTAGAAGATTAAATTTGATTTCTTATGATCTCTAATTGGCCTTAAGTCACTTAAACTCCCTTGGCCTCAGTTTCCTCATCTGTAAAATAAAAGATTAGACTAAATAAGAAATATAAATAGCATTTATATAGCATTTTAAGACTTGCAAAGCACTTCACAAATGTTACCTCATTTAGATGGTGTCTGAGGTGCCTACTAGATCTAGGCCTATGATCCTATGATGTATGCTTTGTGTATTTGTGTCGAGAAATCCACAAACTTTATTCCTGGACTTTGTCTTCTGTAAATTTCTGGTTGTTTCTATGGCTAAAATTCTTCCTTCTTCTTCTAGCCCTGTGGCATATACATATACACACATGTATGTATATATGCACATATATGTGTATTGACAATCTCTCCATTTGTCATCCTTTTAAGTTGTATTGTTTCTAATTTTCCTCCATCAGAAATAATTTAGATGCTTGGTCTCCTACAGATGTATTTTATCATGGCAAAAAATAATTCCTCAATTCTATGTTTTATAGTAAATGGATATTAGATTTTATCAGATAAGATTTTTTTTCCCACTTACATTGATTAGACTCCAGAAACCACATCTATTATTAAGTCATGGTTGGGGCGGGGGGGAGGGATCCAGTAAGCATGAGACTCATAATTATAAAAAATGCAGTATTATGAATCATTAAAATGTATAATTCAATATATAGGTGAACATTGGAAAGAAATAATATATGGGGTCTTCCTTTTTGCCTGGCTGAGTGCATAAGCTTATTACTTGAATAAAGAGGTAAATGCTATGTAGGAAATACAAGTAAATTTTATTGATATGGGTAAAATTTTGTAATTATAGAGAAAATACAAATGTTAGTGACTGCTACCCAACAGAAATAATAAATTAGCAAGAGACAAGAAAGGAGTTGAAATAGATGGCTCTCAGATATTTTTTGTATGATCCTACAATCCTATGAAAGTGATTCATTCAAATAGGACATTTAGAGTCTGATCACTGATGGCAGTGTTATCTAATTATAAGGTGCATATTGCTTATCTTGATTGTGTGGTGAGTGTGTGGTTTGGGGGTTTAAGAATGAAATGCATGACTCCCCTAGGTCTTACTTTCAGGGATGGTCTATGAAGGGGAACATGAGGTGTCAACCAGAACTCTTCTACATTTTATAAAGTTTATTTTAGTAGCACTTAACCTGAGTTAAAATGGTTAGATTTCCAGAAATTTGTGAACTTGAATAGAAGAAAATGTTTGTCATTATTTTTACTAACCTTCAACTGAAATAGGTTTCACCAGACTGCCAAATGGGGCCATCACACACATACACAAAGAAATTGAGGTAACCAATGAATGTTTGGGGTAGCTAGATGGCACAGTGGGTAGAGTGCCAGGTCTGGAGTGAGGAAGACCTGAGCTTAAATCTAGCCTCAGACACTTACTAGCTGTGTGACCCTGGGTAAGTCACTTAACCCTGTTTGCCTCAGTTTTCTCACCTGTAAAATGAGCTAAAAGACATGGGAAACCACTTCAATATCTTTGTCAAGAAAACCCCAAATGGGGACATGGAGAATCAGACACAACTGAAATGACTGAACAACAAAGGAAAGATTTTTTGGGTGATATTCATCCTATAAGAACCAGTTCTTATATATTGTGACAGTTTCACATCTCCCAGGGTCCCATACAAAGTTTATTCATAGATGATGAGAAGAGTGTTTGGTGTTTCAGGAATCAGTGACATTCAAGGAGGTGGCAGTCATTTTCACCCAGGGACCTCGATCACAAGAACTTGTATGGCAATATGCTGCTGCAGTACTATAGGAACCTGATCTCTGTAGGCAAGGATGTATTCTTTCAGGGACAAAGAATTTGCCCTTAGAGATTTTTTTTGGTGTCCTTCATTTCTAAAAGTTATTGGGTGTCTGACATGTTTAATTGAGTTTTGGTCTAGCATGCATGAACTGAAAATTCCTGATCCTTTTGAGGCCAATAGACAAAGTGATTCTTCAACCTGTTCCGAGGTGAAAGGTATTTGCTTTTGTGAAGCAAAAAGAAATAAAGTTTTGAATGAAAATCAGAAGGCTTGGGGTGGCTGGGTGGCACAGTGAATAGAGCACCAGCCCTGGAGTCAGGAGGACCTGAGTTCAAATTCGGCCTCAGACACTTAACACAAAACTAGCCGTGTGACGTTGGGCAAGTCATTTAACCCCAATTGCCCTGCCTTCCCCCCTCCAAAAAAAGAAGCAAAAAGAAAATCAGAAGCCTCAATATGTTGAGTTGAGGCTCTATCTCCTGCCCATTTTCATCAACATCATCATTAATATTTATGTAGGTTTGCAAGTAACTTTACAGATATTATCTCATTTATTCCTCACAACAGCTCTGTGAGATTAGGTGCTATTATTATCCCCATCTTACAGATGAGGAAACTGAGGTATTGTCATTTAGTCATTTCAGTTGTGCAGACTCTTCATGACCCCATTTAGGGTGATTTGCCATTTCCTCCATCTCATTTTTGCAGATAAGGAACTGAGGCAAACAAGGTTAAGTGACTTGCCCAGGGTCACACAGCTATTAAATGTCTGAGGACAGTGCTGCACTTGGATCTTCCTGACTCCAGTTCCAGCATTCAATCCCCTGTATCACCCAGTATCACACTCTGTAGGGTGTGGTACAAGAGCTGAGCTTTGAAGAGAGATGTGGAAGTTAAAAGGCAGAGGGGAGGAGGGAGTACATCCCAAGCCCAAGGGAATATCCAGTTTAAAGGCATTGAGACAGAACATAGAACTTCATGTATGAGGAATGTCAGCCAATTTGACTTCTGACCACAGACTGCATGAATGAAGTCATGCATAACAAGTCTGCAAAGAGAGGGCAGAATTAGATTGTAAAGGCCTTTAAATACCAGAGAGGGGGGTTCTATTTTATAGGAGAGACAGAGCTTTTTGAACAACAGAATGACCTGGTCAGATCTGTGCTTTAGCAAGAGGACTTTGGCTGCTATGAAGACTGGATTGGAGAGAGGAGAGACTTAAGGAAGGGAGATGAGAGGTGGTGAAGGCCTGAATGAAGGTGGTGACTGTGTGTGTAGAGAGGGGGGCAGATTCAAGACAGGGTATAAAAGCAGAATCATCTAGACTTGACAAATACTTGGGTATGTGAGGTGAGTGGGAATGGGCAAGTCAAGGATGATTCTGAGGTTATAAGCCTGGGAGAGTCCTTGATAGGAACAGGAAAGTTTGGAAGAGAGGCATATGGGGGGGAGGGGGGGAAGGAAGCTGTATTTTGCACATGCTGAGCTTGAGATGACCGCTAGGTATTAAAATGCTCAATAGATAGTTGGTGTGGAAAACTAGAGCTTAGAAGTGAGACTAGGGATGGATACTTAGACCTGCAAATTATGAGCACAAAAATGACCATGAAACTAATGAGAGAGTGTAGAGAGAGGAATGAACACAAGATGGAGCCTTGGGAAGGTAAATCCTGATCCAGCAATGGAGGCTGAAGACGGGTCAGTCAGGTAACAAGCTTTCCCTCACTCCTCTGCCTGTCTTAGCAAGCATCCGTTGCCTTCCTTTGAATCTAACCTCCTTCGAATATTTCTTAACCATGACCTTAACTCAGATTCTCTCTTGAAATGGCTTTAATCTGGCCTATACTCCCTTCTATACAGCACAGAGTCTTCACAGTTATTTCTGCCCTCTATCTAAATCCCAGGACCTTTCCTTAACCTTAACATTCTTTGATCTTTATTCTATGTTACTGAGCCAGCTTGTCATTAAATTGTCTCTGCTTTTAACTGGTGAGATGCTGCTCCCCATAGCTCTTTCACGGTTTCATCATTCTTTCCATCTTCTCTTCCTTCTTCCCTGACCAACTTTGGGCATCCCCTAAGGGTTTTGCCTTTGGCCTTCTGCTTTGCTTCATCTATCTGTGCCCCTTTATATTATTCATCTCTCCTCACATCTTTATCCCTTTGGGTTAGGGATTCCTGAAGCTACATGAATGAAAGATTCCCAGTGTTGGATGAATCCTCAGAAGTTATCCTGTCTAATCCACATTGGAACTGTAAATCATCTCTACACCAAACCTGATGAGTGATCATTCACTTTCTTCTTAGATAATTCCAGTGGAAGGGAGGGAGCATCCTGGAGCAGAAACAATGGTGAATTTGAAGTTGGAAACAGGTCTGAATCTTGGAATCTCTGCTTGCTACTTATGTGCCCTTGGGGAGGGGACAAATCTGTAGACCGCAGTCTCTTCAACTGTACAATTCAACAATTCCTTATAATTCTACTGTGCTGATTTTTATAAACTTTCCAAGGCAGCCCAGCTCATGCCTGAACACTCTGATTGTTAGGAAGTCATTATTCACAATGAGGTCATAGAAAATAAAAGGGATCTAAGAGGTTATCTAATCTAGCACCATCATGTTACATGTAGCATGTGCTACCACACTCCTGTTCACAGGGAACTAGCGAACCCTGAGAGCTTAGAGGCAGTTTCATAATGCTATAGCTTATGAGCTCTCCCTGGTGTGTTCCCCTCACTCCAAGATTTTGGATTTATATCAATTATCTCATTGGACTTAATTAGCTTTTAGAAGTGGCTATTTACTAAGCTAGAATGCTAAAAGATCAGCTGGTATAAAGCTGTAGAACTTTGTTCCCAGCCAGGGACACACTATCTCTCACGTACATACAAAGGTGAGGGGAAAAGTGGGCTCCAACTTAGAGAACCCATAAAGCAGAGGCTCCTGCACACTTGAAGTCCTCTTCTTCCCTGAGTAGGGCCTCAGACATGGTATAACTTTCTAGTACTTTCCTTGATGCTTGTTGGCAAGCATCATAGTGTAGTAGCAATAATGCTGGCCTTAGAATCAGGAGTACTTGTGTTCCAATCCTACCTCCAACAGTTACTCCTGACAAATGATTTAACACCTCTCAGCCTCAATTGCTTCATCTATAAAGTGGATGATACCATTTATTCCACATGGTTGCTGTGAGGATAAAATGAAATAATGTGTGTAAAGTGCTTTGTAAACTTTAAAGTATTCTATGTTATTTCCTTTTTCTCCTCTGACTACAAGATGAGTAGTTGCATGAGTAGAATTCAATTGTATGATGAGAATTTTGAAATTCTTTGGTGAGAACTTTTGACTATATTTTATGTATGTATGTATTCATTTATTTATTTATTTGGGGTTAAGTGACTTGCCCAAGTTCACACAGCTAGTTTTTGCGTTAAGTGTCTAAGGCTGGATTTGAACTCAGGTCCTCCTGACTTCAGGACCGGTGCTCTATTCACTTCGCTACCTAGCCACCCTGACTGTATCTTTTAAAGCCAGGTTGAGGGGGCCGTGAGGAGAGAAGGGAATGTACACGGTTATTACCAAAACAATAACAGGGTGAAATAGATGTTATATGGAGAGCAATCTGGTTAGTATGTGGAGGAAAGAGAAGCAAGGCTTATGGGTAGCTGATTCAATACGTGAATCAAGGTCTGAAATGAAGAGGGTCTTAATTCCAATTACAGACTGTTTCTACTGCTCCCTGTGCCTCCTCTAATATTTCCTCTTCTGTTACCTATTCCTTCTGTTTACTCCATTTACCCAGTGACTACTTGCATTTTCCCTCCTATTGTCTGGGCTGTTCATAATCTCTATCAAGTCATTACTTTATCATTTGAAAGTGCATGAATCCTTAATCTGTGTCCCTTTAAATGTGTTCACTCCCTGTCATACCTTTTCATGGTACACGTTCAATTATATAATATAGATCCCCTTGCAGAGAAGTATTGATTTTCCCCTCTGTAGTCCTGATGCATCGTCAAAGTCTGCTTTTGTTCCTGCTAGCAGACAGGGCCCCCCCTGCCCATTGGTGTCCCCTCCACACTCACAATAGCTGTATTGAGTTGGAAAGGCCCCTCCCACTCAGAATCAGAGAGTAGGCTAGTAGGGAAGAAATCCAAGTTTCCTTCACAACAAGTGAGATTTGCCTGAAGAGAGGTTCTCTGTAACTTGAAAGTTATAGAGCTTCCCTCTGGAATGCATTCTCAAGAATTGAATGGAGCTTTCGTATGTCCTTACATTTATCATATATAGGGTATCCAGTAAACGTTTACTGAGAGGAAGATGTATGTTCTCTAGCTTTTTCTTTTTTACTGTTATTAGAAAGTCTCTGTTGTTTAGGATCTCTGTGTTCTCATTACCCTTGGAAAAGTATCCATGCTGAACAATGAGGACTCACTGTCTAGAAGTATCTTTTTTTTTCTGAACACAGAAGATAATACATTTTACAAATCTCTTTGAGATTGGGATTCTAGGTTACAGACTGAAGAAACAGTATAAATTCAGGGAATTTCATTGCAGAAAAGACTGGTCCCTGAAACAAGTTTGGTAATAAGACATCAGGCTGGAGAAGCTTTGGAGCAATGAGAGAGATGGAGACAAGTAATGGTTACATTCCCAGGAGAGTGAGAGGTCAAGAATATAGTGAATTTGGGGAAAGTATCAGTCTGACATCATTGTTACACCACGGAATGTTACCACCAAAAAAAAAAGTTATCCTATGTATGATACATGTAGAAATGGCTTCAAATAGTATTCGTGGGTAATTAAAAATAATAGAATCACCTCAGGGAAGAAAATTGCAAATATAATGACTGTAATTAAAGTTCCCAATTACCCCTCAAGACCTTATTTGATCTCT
Source organism: Petaurus breviceps papuanus (assembly GCF_028583685.1). Taxonomy (NCBI): domain Eukaryota; kingdom Metazoa; phylum Chordata; class Mammalia; order Diprotodontia; family Petauridae; genus Petaurus; species Petaurus breviceps. The sequence goes on along the minus strand of NW_027186343.1, from coordinate 570,543 downwards.
CATAATGTCTACTGAAGAAGAACCCTATGATTTTGGAAAAGCCTTTTATAGGGAGACACCTTTCTCAACATCCAAAATGCATACTGGAAAGAAATCCTTTAAGTGTAAAAAATGTGGAAAAACCTTTTACAAAAGAGAATGTACCTGATCAGTTATTACACAATTCACACTGGAAAGAAACCCAATAAATGTAGTGAATGCAGAAAAACCTTCATTCATAAGGGAAATGTTACTACACATCGAAGAATTCATACTAGAAAAAGACCCTTTAAGTGCAAAAGATATGTGAAGACCTTGAGGCAGATCTCTGCCTTCATTTACCATAAAATAATTCATAACAGAGAAAAACCTTACAAATGCAGTGAATGTGGGGAACATTTTATCACACCTACAGCCTCACACAATATTAAAGAACCCATACTAGAGAGAAATCCTAGAAATGTAAGGAATGTAAAAAAGCCTTTGGTCACAGCAGGAGACTTAGCTCAGCATCAGAGGGCTCATACTGGAGGGGAACCCTATAAATATGAATGTGGTCAAGTGTTTCATTACAAATATAACATTCAGCACCAGAGATCTCATGCTAGAGAGGAACTTTACAAATACAGTGGGAGAGCCTTGATTCTTTTATGAAGGCAAACTGGGCCATCTTTTGCTTCGATTCTTATCTAGCTTTCAATTACCACACACATAGCCTACTATGCCTCAGACAAATTGAGACTTGGGAAAGACTTTAGTGTAAAAAGACCGAGAACTCCCACTACACCCTGGGCCATCAACAATCCTGACCCATGTCTTGCCACTGGATTCTGATGGCTGTGGAGGAGAGAGCGAGGCTGATGACTTCACAGCTCTGCCTCCCTTAAATCCAATTCACTTGCAAGTCAAGACAGCATCCCCTTGATGTGATTGGTGTTCTTCGAGAAAAAAGGATGAGCACCCCCACCTGGGAAATGTGAAGTTTAGTGCTGGGAGAAAACACTGTAAGTAAAATGAATGAGAAGGGTAGGTGTGTGTCCCTTTCTCTCAGTTTCCTCATTTGTAAAAATAAGAATAATAATATCTTTAGTATCTACTTCACAGGGTTGTTGTCAAGCTCAGATAACATATGCAAAATGCTTTGCAAATTTTAAAACACTATATAAATATTAATTAGTTCTTTATTACAGTGAAAGTAAACAATAGAGGTCAGACATTCTGGATTACTGTTTGAATGCCACTGGAGGAGGGGTAAAGGTTAAGCAACACTGGCCACCATGATGGGGGATAGGAGGAGGGAGTGATATTCTTTGCTTAATGTGAAGTCCCATCATCCCTCAGAGAAGTTGGATTTTAGCTGTTTTGTGCATGGGGTGTGCTGCCCATATCTTCTTAGCTATGTGGATCAACAGAGCCCTTAGATAACCCTAGGCTTCCTCTGTATTACTTTAAGACTCGTGAAAAGATCTAGCAGAGAGAGTCAGGGAGCAACTTATCTCTAAACAGATGAATGCACACAGGTGTAAATACTGCTGTACCCTCATTCTGTCTGTGTACTAGCTACTTCTCATGTTTTTTTCCTTGCAACCTAAGATCCATTGGGTGCAGCTTAATTTAGCAAGCATTTATTAAGGACCTGCTATGTGCTTTTGCTGAGGATACAAAGGCAAAAGAAAAATATTCCTCGTCCCCAAAGAGCTTATGGTCTGCAAATGTGTGGGTGGGGCGGATGGAACCCAAATGGTGAAACAACCACAATCTGGCTCTCCTATACAAGTCCTCCATAAAAATGTAGAAAAGGGCACCAAGCCTAGCTCTGAACAGGAAAGTGAAGGAAAAAATCGCAGTGAATCATTTTTTTTTCAGCCTAGGACGGCAGACAGAGAATTAGCAGACATTGGGATTTGGGGTCTCACTAGGAACAAAAGTGCAGACAACTCCAGTGCAGGGAGAAGCTTTGTACGATGGCAAGAAGAGGTCCTAGATCATAGATAGGTCCAACCTTGCGGAATGTCCTTCCACTTTGTGGAGAATGCAGGAACAAATGCCAGCTGGCCACTCTGTCACTACCTACTTCCAGGTCAAGATCTAGGGTGCATGGAGGAGGGGACCTGTGCCTAGCTTTCCAGGGTGAGGAAGAATTGCAGACCCTAGGCTATGTATTGAGACAGGAGCAAGTTCCTTCCTTCCTTCCTTCCTTCCTTCCTTCCTTCCTTCCTTCCTTCCTTCCTTCCT
>NW_027186343.1:543530-568319 GCF_028583685.1 Petaurus breviceps papuanus | reverse complement strand
CCTTCCTTCCTTCCTTCCTTCCTTCCTTCCTTCCTTCCTTCCTTCCTCCCTTCCCAGTGGGTGAGGGGAGGTGGGAGGGAGAACAAAAATAAATGCTTGATAATTCCAATTTTTAAATAATAAAAATGCTAGATGAATTTTTAAACTAGTTAAATGGTTGGAATCAAAGAGGGGTTTAATGACAACTACTTGGGATACCAGATACATAGATTGCAACTATATCAAATTTACAGATGCCATGAAGCTGAGGGAGAGAGCTAAAACATTGGATACAATGTCTAGATAAAAAAAGCTGAGGGAGAGAGCTAAAACATTGGATACAAGATCTAAAAATGTCTTGACCCATTTTAGCCTTAAGCTGAATCTAATAAGATCAAATTCTTGGGAATAAATGTAAAATTTTCAATAGGGATAAAGTCTCCCATTTAAGTTAAATCAATTCACAAATATAAACAGGAGAGCTATGGCTAGTTGGCACTTTGAGGAAGGTCTGGAGGATTTCCATGAACTTCCAACTCATTATGAAGGTAAATGTGATGTAGCTAAAGCACCCTTGGACTACAGTAAGAAGGTTATAGCCTTAGAGACTAAGGTGACAGTCCATAGGACCTCAGCCCTGTTCAGATCACATCTGGGGTATCATGATCAGTTTGGGATATCATGGATTTGGAAGGAGTCTGATAAGTGACAGCTGTGTATAGCCAACCTGTTGAAAGGCCCCGAGTACATGTGAGGTGAGGACCTATCCAAGGTACCAAGGACATTAGCCTGGAGAAGACTCAAGGGGCCATGATAGCTATCTTCAGATATCTGAAGAGTTTTCATGTGTAAGAGGGATTGGATTTATTGCTTAGCCCCAAAGTTCTGAGCCAGGTCCAGTTGTTGGACATTGCAGAGGGGAACCTTTGAATTTGGCGTCAGGTAAAACTCTCTAAGAATTAAAAATGCTCCAAAATGGAACGGCTTGCTTTAGGAGATGAAGGGTTTCCTTTCAATCAATCAATATTCATTAAGCGCCTATGTGCCAGGCATTGTGCTAAGGACAGTGATACAAAAAGAAGCAAAAGATGGTTCCTGCCCTCCAGGACCTCACAATCCAATGGAGGCCAATTTCATTGAAGGCCTTTGAACAGTACAAGCGATTTTTCCAGCTAATCAGTTCCTTTTCAGTTCTGAAATTCTAACTGTAGAGTGTTTAAAAAGGGTGCCTAAGTAGTCTGTTTACTAATGAGCATAAAGGAATGTTCCACCAGGGGAACAGGATGGAGGGCAGTAGATTACTGAAAATTGGAAATGCCCATTTGGAAACACAAAACACAATTGATACCCAAAATCTGGGTGTTAAAAGAAGCTTACTAAGGAGAAATCCAGAGTAATCGAACACCTCTGGGCAGAAGTGGACTCTGCCCTTCTTGTGGAAGGAGGAATGGAGGATACAGAAACTAATGACAACTTTGATACCGTGAGTTTGGTGCAGACACTCCCTTCAAAGGACGGATTGGTTTATTGTCTTTAGGATATGCCTTTTCCATTATCATACATTATTACTAATGAGGCTGTCATTTTATGAAGTACGTGTTAGATAATATACATAATACATGAGGTTCATTAAGCAAGGGCAGTAATAACTCTGGAATATTGACTCCTCACTGGCTTAGCACAGATCTGTCCTTTTCTGGGCCTGAGAGTCCCAAGGCCATTGTCTGCTTTCTAATTGGTCGAACCCACCTGCTGTTGCCTGCTTCTTTTTATTTCACTTTAGTGTTGTCTAGGACTTCTATGGGAACTTCTCCCCAAGGCTACTGTCTGGTCTGCTAACCTTACTCTTATCAGTAGCCTTCTTTTAGCAGTTTTTGCAGTCCTGTGGAAACTTAACCCTTTGGTACCTCTCACACCTGGGACCTGACATACCTCAGGAAAAGGATAAATGTGACTGTCTTAGATTAGTACTGGTACTTATGTCATTTTAGAATCAACTTATTATAATTATGAAAACTCCCTGAATATTGGCTGTGACCCTCTCTTGAATCCATAAATAAGCTATTAAATTCTGTCATGGAGGATGGGAGTTGAGTCTCTATTGTCTCACTGGAAATGGGGGAAGACAGTACTGAAGACTGAGCTTAATCTGATTTTTTTCAGTTTGGGTGAGTCCCCATCCAGATTGCAGTGCAGATAGATTTGGCCAAGGCAAAAGCAAAGACCTTTTGTATGTAGAGCACTGGTTCTCGAAGGCTATTAAACCAATTTTATTTGGTGTGCCAGAAAATTTTACTATTGATTAAAAGGAAATTTACAATTTTGTTTAATGTAAATTTTACTTACTTGGTATGCACAATGTGATGTAATATTCACAAAATAAATTTTATTTTTGTTTGCATTAATCTCAAAACAGGTCAGAATTGAATGTGCAAGTCAGGAAACAAAAAATGACTGCTTTTATTAAAGTGATAGGGCATGCACATCTATCTTGACCCTTGTGGTGTCACTAGATGAATGTTCCCTATGTCATACTATATTGTAAGCAAGAAAAGGAGGGGATCTCCCTGTTTTATTCCTCACCTGATATCTGATCATTGAATAGGGCTAGTTCTGTTGTTACCTCACCTGAACGGTCTTGACATATGCATAGGAGACATTTGGTTGTAAAAAAAAAGGCTTGTGTTCCACATAAATAAAATAAATTTTAAAAATGAATGCTTTTGTGTAAGCTCAACAAATAAGCACAGTGAGATCTCAAATTCTCTCCATCTTTTATTCAGTTGTGAGATGGTAAAAAAAAAATAAAGCATGAGAGCCACTTATGTAGAAGATACGTAATTTAAGATGAAAAGCTGAGATCTTTGATTAGGACTTTTGTGTGTCCCTGATTAGTGGACATCTCTATTGATTGACTTGAATCCTGGCATGTTGGCAATTTGTGACTTTTTAGATATTAGCTGCACCCTGGATGTCCAAAAGAGAGATCTGGCAAAGGTTGGGAGTGGGTGGAACCAAAAAAGGGAAGACAAAGAGTCAGAGGCAGAGGGTTATATGGAGACCAGAGAGTGGCCTTTGGCTGAGGGGTGTGAGGAAGTACAGGCATCAAGCACAGTCCCCTCAGGATCATCTGCTGCCAGAAATGACTACTATGGAGACAGCGGCAGAGCCGCTGAGAAATGGTGGCAGCAGGAAACTGGGAGAGGGCAAGAGTATCCACACTCCAAGTTCCTGGATGAGGTGTGGAGAGTCAGGAGTTCAACCTCTTGGTGTCCAATATGGCAGCTATGGAAAGGGGAACAGCTTGGCCCCAAGAAGCAGCGGCTCTCAGAGCAGTGGGGGGATGATGGAAATGTTCTTACACTTGTCTTTTTATGGAGTGATGAGTCCTTGGAAGAGAAGGGGAATGCCTAGAGTTGGGTACCTGAGCCTCTTAGAACTTTTTCCACTTAAGACTCCTTCAGTGCTTCTTAGACTATGGGTCATAACCCGGGTGGAGACTCACAGTTTAAGAAATGGTGTAGACAATGCCTCTTAGAGAATAAGAACATGACCTATAAGTAAGAGTGGCGAAGGACTGAGCCTCGCTGTGAAGGAGCAAACCTGGTGTTCCATCCGTAACCAAATTATTTTGGACTACACAGGCCTGATGGGAAGGGGCATTGCCTCTTGGGGAGCCCCAAGCATTTAGTGTGGCACTCCAAATCTGAGGTACCATGTAGATTCAAAGGATTATGTAATCCTGTTGTGGGCTTGTCTGGGAATGATTTCTTTCAGTTCTATGTTATTTGCATGAATCAGGACAAACCCCTTCAAAATTATACCACACAGGTGTACCTGTGGGGATGATTTCTTTCTTTGCTATTTATAAATATTATTTTCTATTCCATCTTAATTATTCATTTTAATTGCATTTTCCTCATTTTTATTTTTTCTGGGGTTTAGGACAAACCTTTACTAGTACGAAAGCAGGTGTGAACCCAGACAAACTTTGTGCAATTATGTGTTATGAATGATTGTAAGTGGCAAGGCCACCTGGTTATGGGAGGTCTGTACCACAAAGTATTTTGGCAGTGTCTAAATACTGTGCTTGTGAATCTTACAGGGAGACATGTCAGTCTGGCAAAATCACTCTGAAAGGAGGAAACTGCCATATTCACAGATGATCTGTTGGGTATCATGTAGCCTTCCCAGATAATCCAGAATTGGGAACATCGGGCAATAGAGTTGGGCGTCATTCTTGTTGGATTTTCAGGGAATGCAAATTTGTATTAGGGAGGAGTGTGTAGAGGGTGTTATTCTGAAATCTTGGGCTACTTAACAAAAGATGACATATTTTGGACTCTAAGCCTACATATTAACTGCAAATATATTCATTGATTGGTTGAATCCTGGTATTTTGGGATGATTTTACAACGGTACAAATCAAGAGAGGTTGCTTAGTGCAGTGAAGTAATGATGTCACTCAGGAAGGCTTGGGGTTAACTGCCAACTCTGACCCTGGGCAAGTCACCTAACATCACAGCTCCCTAGACAACTCTAAGTTGTAGGGAAGGCAATGTGCTGTACTGGTAGAGGGAGTGAATTCCTTCTACCAGTGAAATCACAGGCTCAATCCCTAGGCCACAATAGGGTTAGGCTACCCCAGATCCAAGCTGTACCATGGCCCTGTACAAGATCTTCTAGAGGTCTGGAGTAATAAAGGGAGATCTGAGCATAGACTAGAGACTTCACACCTAAAAACAGACCCTGACATCTCCATGGTAGAGTTTTCACATTGCCAGCACAGCCTTCTGGAACAGGTTTGACTTCTTGGACCCAGCTCCTTGAGGATAATCGGTAGGTTCACACAGCCTCCACTAGTGTTTGGAAAGTTATCTGGACTGTGCAGGTCTGTTGGGCAAAGCTAATTTCTAATCTACGCTAAATACTTCCCCTTCCCCTCCTCATCCAAACCACAGGGTGTGAGTTCAAATCTGACCTCAGACACTGACTAGCTATCTGACCCTGGGCAAGCGACTTAACTCCCCTGCCTCAGTTTCCTCAACTATAAAATGGGATAATAATGTCTAATAAATAATATCTAAAAAATAATATGTAATAAATAATGTCCAATAAAATAATAATTATGTCTCAGAGCTGTGGGGATCAAATGAGATCATGTTTGTAAAGTGCTTAATTCAGTAGCTGGCATATAGTAGGTGTTTTATAAACACTCATTCCCATCTTTCCCTCACCACAACTGTTGGGCTCAGGCAGGCCAGCTCCACATCTCATTTACTTTGCTTCCCACATCACTACCACCCCTGGGATGCTCTTCCAGAGCACAGCTGAAGTCTACACTGTCCCTATCCTCACTTCTCTGACTAAAACACAAGAAAACCTGAGGATGATTCACAGAGGCGGGACTATGTGTACTAGCAACATCTACCAGCTACAGTGGGTGTGAACAAGGGTTTCATATGCTGCGGAGCTGGACATAGATCTCCCTTAGGGAAAATTAATCTATTTAAGGCTTCTCTATTATCTATATATTTTATTTATTCCCTCACACAAATGCTAAAATTTCAGTAGGCTCCCCTTTCATTTTCAAGAAAGCAGAGTGTTTTAGGAAGCTTTATTTTGCTCTATTTGTGCCCCTTTTACAGCACCATGATTTCCTTATTTACCTTTTCCCACCCCCCACCCTCCCAGAACCCTCCCTTGTAACAAAGAAAGAAAAGTTAAACCAGGGTTGTGTTGGACAACACATGCAACATTCCACGCCTGGAGTTTCCCGACTCTCAAACAAAGAGAAGTCTGCATTGTCCGGAGGTAGTCCGGAACCAAGAGGGAATATCGTGTTTAATCTGAGTTCAGCTACCTTTTAGTGTAGCTCCCATGGCTGTCATGGCAGTCATGTTGTATGTTATTCACCTGAATCTGCTGTCTGTGTTCTTTATCAGTTACATGGGTAATAGGATCTTAGGTTTAGATCTGCAAGAGGCCATACAGGTCCACGTTTCTCAGAGGTCCTATTTTAGACTTGTAGCCCTATGCATTTCCTGTTCAGGAGGGTATAAATTAACTATCACTTGATGGTAGTGGTGAATTGCAGGAAAGAGAAGACTATTTTTCTCTCTCAGTTTTATCTACCAAATTGTTCTCTTAAATTTTATTTAATGGAAGCTTCTTGAAAGCAGGGATGGTTTCGTTCTTTGTATTTGTATTTCCGGTGCGGGGAACAAAATGGGTACTTAATACAGGTCTGTTGATCAATAAATGACAAATATGACTAAAGCTTTAAACGCTCTGTTAATTTCTATTTTGAAAGCTGTGGTGAGGAATAAACTACACTTGAAGGCCTTCTAATACTCACTACATTTATAACTTTTCTATCTCAATAGGGATTCTTGGATGTTGAGTGTTTATGCATCTGCAGCGACTGGAAGCCTTTCTTACGAGGTCTACTTTCAAGGTTTCTCTCCAGTATGAATTTTCTGATGTTGAATACACTGTATCTTCTGGATGAAGCCCTTCCCACATTCATCACATTTGTAGGGTTTCTCCCCGGTATGTGTTTTCTGATGACGGGTAAGAGACATACTCTGGCTAAATACTTTCCCACATTCACTACATTTAAAGGGTTTTTCCCCAGTATGAGTTCTCTGATGTCTAGTAAGGAATATATTTTGGCTAAATGCTTTGCCACATTCATTACATTTATAGGGTTTCTCTCCAGTGTGAATTCTCTGATGCAGAGTAAGGCTACAGCTATGACTGAAGGCCTTTCCACATTCCCTACACGTGTAGGGTTTCTCTCCAGTATGAGTTCTTTTATGAGAAATTAGCGCTGAGCACTGCCTGAAGGTCTTACCACATTCATCACATTTATAGGGCTTCTCTCCAGTATGAGTTCTCTGGTGCTGTGTTAGGTAAACTTTCTGTTTGAATGCTTTTCCACATTCATCACATTTATAGGGCTTTTCTCCAGTATGAATTCTCTGATGATGAGTAAGGCCAGCACAGTGAGTGAAAGCTTTCCCACACTCATTACATTTGTAAGGTTTCTCTCCGGTATGAATTCTCTGATGCTGAGTAACCTGGTTTGTGTGGCGGAAGGCCTTTCCACAAACATTACATTTACAAGGTTTCTCTCCAGTATGAATTCTCTGATGTAAAGCTAGGACTGCAGTATCATTAAAGGATTTTCCACATTCACCACATATATGGGGCTTCTCCCCAGTATGAATCCTCTGATGTCGAGTGAGATACAGACTCCGGCCAAATGCTTTTCCACATTCGTTACATTTATAGGGTTTCTCTCCAGCATGACTTCTCTGATGCTGAGTAAGACTTCCCTGCTGTGTAAAGGTTTGCCCACATTCATTGCATTCGTAAGGCTTCTCTCCAGTATGTATCTTCTGATGCCGAATAAGGTACTGACTCAGGCTGAAGGCTTTGCCGCACTCACTACATTTGTAACGTTTCTCAGTGGTATGAATTTGCTGGTGTTGAATGAGGTACTGACTGAGGCTGAAGGCTTTGCCGCACTCATTACAATGATAGGGTTTTTCTGCAGTGTGAATTCTCTGATGCACATTGAGGGATGAGCTATCACTGAAGCATTTACCGCAATGATGACATTTAAAGGGTTTCTCTTCACTGTGTAGCGTTTGGTGCCGAATGAGGTGAATCTTTTGCCTGAAGGCTTTTCCACATTCATTACAATGATACGGTTTCTCTCCAGTGTGAATTCTCTGGTGCTGAATAAGGTGCATGCTTTGTCTGAAGAATTTTCCACATTCATCACATTTATAGACTCTGTGTCCAGCATGATTTATCTGAGGTTGAATAAGGTGCTTCTTTTGTTGGAAGGCTTTGCCGAATTTGTCAAAATCAGAGATTCTCTCCACAGGAGGGATTCTATTATACTGAACAATATGTGAGTTGGAGTGGGAAGCTTTGCTGTATTCATACTTATAAGGCTTCAACCCTGGGGAAATTCCATTATATTTAATTAGCTCTGAATACTGTTTAAAGCGATTTCCATCTGTATCATATTGGTGAAGACTCCTTTTTGTAGCAATACTCTGCTGTGCAACAAGAAATGACATTTGTCCAAAATTCCTCCCCAGATTATTACCTGCTTGGCTTCTCATCTCACTGGGTATTTTCTTGGGGATGACTGTTACTTCCCTTGACTCTCTCTCTTGGCCCCTGCGTTGCTTCTTGAACTTCCCATCATAGTTCCACACTTGTCCCAAGGGACAAGCCCAGGGATCATCACTCTTGAGTTTTTCTGGCAATGACTCTTCCATATCCATGCCCCGTTTTGAAAAGGCCTCCTTGATCTCAGGCTTCACTTCCCAATCTGAAAAGAGAAGAAAAATTATATCTTTATATCTGTGTGTGTGTATGCATACACTCATAGATACTCTCCCTTTTCTTGTGCCAAGAAGGAAGAAGCAAGCCCTCACATTTCAACAGATACTCATTAAGAGCTAATGGGACCAGTGAAGAATGGTGAACAATGGGACCTTACTCCGGCAGTGAATATCAACATCTGCGAAGTATCAACAAGAAACCCTGCCAATAAAATGAAGATGCTCTAGTGCACTGGCTTTATTCAGTCATTAAAGAATTCAGACTGGGGAGAAATTCTCTGGGTATAAAGATGAAGGCAGGCACCCTGCCTTCTGGAAGAATCCTGACACAATGGTGCTGTAAAGGGCCCTGGCTCGTAGCCCAAGTTAAAGCAGCCTGGGGGCCTGCTGTGAGAACAGCGGTAGGGAGCCAGTCTTCCTGTGTAGAGCCCTGCATTTGTATTTTTTGGGGGGATTCTATAAGACCTCTGGTTTCTGAACTGCCCTTTCTGCTGCATTCTGGAAGGTATCAGTATACAGTATGTGCTTAACACAACACAATATTTGTAGATTTAAAGGGATGTAATACATACTAAGGATTTAATAATTTCCAAATGATAGAATACCACAAGGACAAAGATTGAGAAGAGGTCAACTAGAAAGGTGGGAAGGTAGTGGTTGAATGAAGGTCCCTAGTGTTAGAGAGTAAGTTGATGGACTAAGGGATCATGGACTTAGAATTGGCATGGAACACAGAGGCTGATCCCCTGTCTTACAGATGAGGAAGCGTAGGCCCAGATTCATCAGTCAGTCAATCAGCAAACATGTAGTAAGTACCTACTTTGTACCAGGAACTGTGCTAAGCACCGAGAATACAAAGAAAGGCGAAAGACAGCCCCTGCTTTCAAGGAGCTCCCAGAACTTACGTGACTTGTCCAGGCTTACGGGGCTAGTGTCAAAGGTAGGACAAAGGACAAAGGTAGGAACTCAGGTTCTCCTGACTCCAAGTCTTGTGTTTCCTCTTGATAAGGACAACAGGAAATATCAAAGTATCAAGAGGGATTTAGGAAGACACCTTGGGGTTAAAACGCAGGCCCTCATCTTTTCCCTCCTGGACACCCGGAATAGGCTATTGGCCTTGCCTCCCCTTTCCAGCTTTGAGAGCCCTTCACAATTGACATTTTTCTTTCCACTCTTCTTCCCCTGTTCCCCTCCATGTCCACTTTGATGCCCCAGTAATACTGGCCTTCTTGCTGACCCTCCCACATGCCTGGAAACTCTCCAGCCTCATCTCTCCTTCCTGGCTTCCTTCAAGTCCCAGCCCAAACCCCCGCTTCTGCCAGACACCATCCCCATCCCACCCGATGCTCTCTGTGCTGATCACCTCCTGTGAATCAGTCACTTCAGTGCTGTTCTGCCCATTAGACTGTGAGCTTCTTTAGGGCAGAGATCAAGATTTTTCCTTTCTTTATGTTCCCATCACTTTAGCAAAGTACCTGGTGCTTAATAAATGCTTGTTGACTGACTGACTCTAAAGCTAGTGCTGTTCCTACTGTATTGTACTGTTTTTCAAGGGAATAATGTCCTCAGGGAGCAGAAAGGACTAGGATTCTGAGTGTAGATGGAAAGGTTAGCCTAAAAAATAAAGGACACCTCTTAACCTTGGACTAGAGAGAACATGGAGAGAGATGTCAGGAACATGGCTGCATGTTAAAGGATGGATGAAGGGTCTCAGGTCATTGATGAAGAAACAAGAAAAGGCTGGAGACAGCGTCATTCCAGCACTGATGCCCGACACCTTCCGCCCTTCTCCACAGGCCTGAGGACAGAAGCAGGATTTTGAGGGATGCTTCTTGTCTGTGATTTCAGAAACGCTTTCCCCTGACTTAGCAGCAGAGCTGTTGTTCTGGTAACTCCCACCTGGTGGTTTTCCTTCACTTACTTGGGCAGGAGGGTCTGAAGACTTTGTTGTCCAATGTCCACGGTGCTTCTGCTCGTTCCAACCTGGTGATCACATCTGGCTTAAAAACCTGAAGCCCTGCTCATAGAAAAGGAAACAGTGCCTGAAGCATGGTCATCTAGCATGCAATCCCAATCCCACCTGCTCTGGGGCAGAGGGCTAAATTAGGAAGGGGAGGGCAGTGGGTGGCACAGAGTACCTTAGAAATAGGCTTTCAATGACATTGCTATGAAACAAGATTGAAGAATGCATTGGGGAATCAGATAATTACTTCACTTGATCCATTTCCTGCTAGAATAGGGACCATCTTCAAGTATCAATGAGTCCTTGAAAGAGGATGCCCTCCACACACTCCATCATCCGCCACACTGTCAATTGCTGTTCCTCGAACATGACACTTCCCCTCCCTGGGTCTTCGCACTGACTATCCCCTAGGCCTGAAATGCCTCTTACTTTTCCTGGATTTCTTTTGAGACTCAATTCAAGTCCTTCCTTTCACAGGACATATGTCCCGGTCCTCACTCCACCCCAACCCGCTAATGCCTTCCCTGTGAGATTACCTTTCCCCTCCTCAGTGTGTACGTTGGGTGTCCCTTGTTATTTGCACGTTGTCTCCCCCATTAGACTGTGACCTCCTGGGGGGCAGGGACCTTGTCTTTGCTTTCCTTTGTATCGTTGGGGCTTAGCAAATTGCCTGGCACAGAATTAGCACTTAGTAGTAGCTTATTGGCTGAGGATATGGAATGTCTAGGCCCAGACCCCACCGAGGTTGCCAATTTTCAGTTGTATAAAGCAAAGATTTTTCACCTGGGAGCACAGAACAGAAACACTCTTGTCTCTTGCCTCTCTCTTCTCCCTGAGGCCAAACTTCAAAACCCTATGAGGTTACCCCTCATTTTCTCTTCCTCTGCTTTAGTTTCTGGGAAAGAAGTGGGTTTCCTCTTTGCCAAAGCTAACCTCTCTACTTCCCGGTTTCCCATCTCTGCTGGAAGCTTGTCCTGTCAATCATATCCTTCTCATTTTCATCTTCCACCTCTCCCCACCCCGACTCCTTCCTCCTGAAGCAAAAACATCCTCAGGCCTCCTGGGTCCTTGAGAAACCTTCACTTGGCCATACTACCCATTCAAGATGCCATCTCCCTTTCACAGAAGACGTCACAGAGACGGTTAGATGTCTAGACTAGCCCTCCACTTCGTAATGTCTCCACTTCTTAACCCCTTGCATTCTGGTTTCTAGCTATACTGAAACTTCCTTCCAGGTTACAATGATCTCATCACTGTTAGTCAAGTCCTTGTACCCTGTACCCTCTAGGTCAGACCTGCACAACCTGTGGAACCCTGTGGAGAGGAAAACATCCTGGATATTTTTCATGTGCCGCTGAAATCCTTTGGCAAGCCAGTGGGCTACAGGCTGTGCAGGCCTGCTCTGTAGCTCATGGTCACCTCTTCCCCCATATTCTTTTCTCCCTAGTATCCATGGAACTGTTCTTTCTTCCTTCTCCTAGTCAGTCACTGAGGAGTCATTAAGTGCTTACTATATGCCAAATACCGTGCTAAGCAGAGATAGAAAGGCAAAAGCACAGTCCCTGCCCTCAGTGAGCTCACATTCTAAAGGGGGAGACAACATGTACACAACTAGTTATATATGAGATATATACAGACTAGAGAGCAGGTTTTCCCAGAGGGAAGACATTGGTAGCTGGGAGGCCTGGGAAAAGCTTCCTGCAGAAGGTAGGGTTTGTGGTGAGCCGTGAAGGAAGCCAGGAAAATGCAGAGGCAGAGGCGGGGATGGGGCATTCCCTCCAGAGAAGGGCATGGAGATGGGAAAGGGGATGTTATGCATGAGGAGCTGAAAGCAGGCTGAGGTGGCCAGATCCCAGAACACAGAGGGATCAGAAGGTCAGGTAGGGGGGAAGGACAGCTTTTCTGACTGTACCTTCTCGGCCTCCTGTCATGGAGATCCATTTATCTCCCACCAGATGGGTAACCTTCTTTTTTGCCCTTAGAACAATCTGTTTCTTTTCTGGAAGCGTTGGGTCAGTCTAGCTAAGGATGCTCACAGATACACTGATTCTCTCATATGTATCCCTGTGCAGTTTGGGGGCTTTGGTGACCAGTGTCTGCTGAAGGACGAGAGAAACCACATCAAAACCTTGAGATTCTACATTTCTGAGCCTGTGCTGCAAGAACTCAGCATTCTTTTAGGGCCAATGGGTCTGTGTGTGGCCCCACTTGTTGGCCTGGGCTCAATATTACTGACACACCATTATGCCAATGGAAAAGAACAAAAGGTTTCCTTAACAAGACATCTTTCAAACACTTGGTCATTGTGGGGACACACACACCGTTGCTAGCTTGAAAGTTTCAGGTGTGCTTGAGGGGAGCTCAGAGTTCCAAAATCCATGACTTACATGATTCTGTGACATACTGTGCAGGTACTGTACCATTTTAAATGATTACCTATTCAGGGGCTTCTGGGAAACCACTTAAAGTCCTAGAACCCTCACTACTGCCTCTTGTATCCCCGGTG
The DNA here is from genome assembly GCF_028583685.1 of Petaurus breviceps papuanus. NCBI lineage: Eukaryota > Metazoa > Chordata > Mammalia > Diprotodontia > Petauridae > Petaurus > Petaurus breviceps. The sequence continues at coordinate 555,505 of NW_027186343.1, read as the reverse complement.
GCCTCTCCCACACCTCCTATTATCTTGCATTTACTTCTTTATTTTCTTTTTTTTTTACTTTTTGGAGGGCAATTGGGGTTAATGAATTGACCAAAGTCACATGGCTAGTAATTGTGTCAAGTATATGAGGCCAGATTTGAACTCAGGTCCTCCTGACTCCAGGGCTGGTGCTTTATTCACTGTGCCACCTAGTCACCCCCACTGCATTTACTTCTAGTGAATATGTTTCAAACCCATATATTGAATGTTGACTTCTCCTGGGGAATGACTTTTGATTTTTTTTCTGAGTCCCTAGTACTTCAAATGGGGCCCGGTACATACTAGATGCTTAATAAATGTGTGTTGAAATATTAACACCCCTTCTGTGCACGCCAGGCCAAAACTCAGCTAAGAAAGTCAGGTCCCTTTTCCCACCCGACTTTAGAAAATGAGAACAGAAAGCTCCCCAGGGGGGAACATTCTCTGTCCTTGGAGACAGCCCTCCTTACCCAAGGACACCAGGTTCCTGTAGTTCTCCAGCATCACATCTCTGTATAAGTTCTTCTGAGCAGGGTCCAGCTGTCCCCACTCTTCCCGTGTAAAGTCCACAGAAACATCCTTGAAAGTGACTGACTCCTGAAACATCAAACACATTCCTACTTATTTGGGACTCCTGCCCCCAAAGGATGTGGGGAGAGGTGAAGGGGGAAGACAAGAGAAGGAGAGTTATCAGGATCCTGGGCGAGTGCCCTCAAATGCTCATTGGCCCCTTTGGAATCGCTGCATTTTGTGCTAAGCTGTGTACTATGCAGCTAGCACTGATTTATTCTGTACTCCCATACCCCTGACACCTCATCTCCCAATGGGAATCCCAAGGAATCACCTCCTTCACTTGTTAGACCCCCAATCTAAGCACATAATTCAAGCAAGATACATCTTGAAATTAGATACATGACACCATCATCACAGTTTACAGTACAAATGTTAATTTTTCATTACACATAATCACTGCCATAATGTTACAGGATTTGTAAATCAGGAAACAACTTTAGGTTAAGAATCTTTGAGGCCGGCCAGTCAGTACCTGCCATGACTCACCTACAACATCTGGTTTTGTGGTTTCTGCAGCTCCCTCTTCCTATATAGTATATGAAGATCTATATGCTATTTAGTATTTTTGTCACTGCACTGCTAACCTTCTTTTATGAAGATGAAGGAGACTGCTCCCCCAAAATGAACATATACATGCCTATGTGAGTATCCATGACCTCCTGCCCTTTTGGCTATGAAACAGAATTTCCCCCTTGGCAGTTAAAATTGCATACCTCCCTCTCCTGCTAAAATCCATCCCTATTTCAACAGTAATGTGTCCATGCCCCTTTGTGTGTTAAATGAAGATTCATACACAAAAGAGCATGGAGGCATCCCCTTGAGAGTTATAATTGCATGGCCTCTCCCCCTTTGAAAATCCAATCTTGTACAAACATGTGAAATCCTAAGAGCTCCAATCCCTGTGATGAAGGGACCTGCTGTCATTGCTTGTTATTCAGCTAGAAACAGGCCTTGAGGTTGCTTCTTTGGTAATAATTGAGTAATTAGAGACAAGGGAACTCAGCTAGCTTGAAAATAGAATTTTAGAATTAATGTTGACTGCAGATTTTTTGTTTCCTGCAGACCTAGGCAGTTTATTGATTTTTTCTGCTGTTCTTCATATCTACAGACCTAAGATCCTTTGTCTCTAAAAATCAGACTTTGTGAATAATTCTCATTTTGAGTCCTTGTGGAAGAGCTTTTTATGATACTTTGTGCTTTTTGGAATGACAGGCAATGTTGTTTTCAAACCCCTCAGTTTGTAGAGACCTTCAACAGTGACGTGGAATATCAGCAATACAATCCTATTCCTGCCATCCCCGTGTAGGCTAATCAGTTACACAGAATCCCTGGGAACCTTACACCAAGGAGGCATGACTAAAAGGCAGAAGTGCGGATCATTATGCATAGCAAGAAAAAGGAGGGGTGCAATCTTTGAGGGGAACGCATGGCACTGAAAACACGGGAGTCATGTGACCCACATAAAGCGGTGTGAAACCCGACCTGCAGACACACCAGGATCCCATGGTCTGAGGAGGCGGCCACCTTCAGCTGGATGTTAAAAGAAAGGTCCTTCAATAAATTTCACTAGGATTCTGAAGTTTTGGGGTAGCTGCTGACCCTACAAAATCACCCACTTAGGGAACATCTGCTGCTAAATGGTGGGAGCCACTGATAGGAGAGCTTGAGCACCTCTAGATTCAAAAACCACTATGAGCCTAAAAATGAATTCACCAGCTTCTTCACTGTCACATGCTAGCTAATCTATTATTTCTGCTACATACAAAGCTTTATAAGTACAATACAATATAATTATAATAAAATACATAAGTATATAATAAAATATATAAGTATATTATATATTACAAGTATAACTATCCTTTACAAGTATATAATCTTATACTGTTTAATAAAATATACTTTTTAGTGGTAGCTATCTGGGGCTTAATAATTTATCCAAATAATTGGCCTTTAGCTACCTCCTATATTCTGGTCAGATACTACAGGACTCCTTACAAATTACTTCCCTCCAAAGTACACTCATAATACTTTTTATTTATTTATAATTTTTCAAATTTCCTACTATCATTTTGGTCATATATCTTCCTCCATCTGCTCTCCCAAACTAACTTTACATTTTCCCATCTGGATCTTACCAAGGATAGGGACTGGATTGATACACGGCTACATGGATCTGTATGATATGTGTATGTTTACAGTACATGCATACATGTGTGTATGCATGCACATGTGTATGTGTGATATGTGGAACTGGAAACTCCCTCCACCAAAGCAAGTTGTCACCTTTCCCGCAACTTATAGTCTTTGAGATCTGCCCAAGTCATTGGGAAGTTAGGTGACTTGGCCAGGGTCCTACAGCCAGGATGTACAGACGTCTTCCTGGCTTAAAGGCCAGATCTCTAGTCTTGGAAGGAGACACGAGGAATAATTCTCTAAGCAATACACGCAGAGAATCCATTTGACAAAACATACCATACTTTTGGAGAACAAAGCAGGAAAAAACGTGAGGTTGTGGGATTAGTTCTTACCATGTACACAGAACATAGTTCTTACCATAAAGAACACAGAACTGAAACCAAGAGCCAGCTTTGTTTGCAGTAAAGAAATATTATACCGTGTTTCCCTGATAATAAGACACTGTCTTATTAATTTTTTGGACAGAAAAACACCAGAGGGCTTATTTTCAGGGGAGGGCTTATTTTAATGAACATTGACAGCAATTTTAATAAACAGGTAAATGTAAACAAAAAAATGTACCTTTATTCAATAAGCAAATCACTGGGGAAGAACAGGATGACGCTCTCACTGCTGCAGCTCTGATTGGATGCAGCTCGGAGCGCGGCGTGCGTTTCACCCGGGGGGTGGGGGGGGAATGGTGCATACAGAGGGTACCGTAATGTAGCGTGTAGCGCAGGGGATCACCTTCACTACAGTAGCAATCTCAATAGGGCTTATTTTCAGGGGAGGGTTTATTTTAGAGGAATCTTACACAGTAAGGGGAGGGCTTATTTTCGGGATAGGTCTTATTATCGGGGAAACACGGTATCTGTCTCTTTTATCTTAGAGATCCTCCACAAAAGGTCTGCCTCATAGGCCAATGGTCTTTCTCTAGGACTTTTTGCCATTTCATGGGTCCTAGGGCAGCACCTAGAATGGCTGACCTTTACCCTTTGTTCTTGCTACACAATTGGCCCTCATCCTCTTCCATCACTCTTCTCACTTAGGTCATCAGTGGAAAAATGGTGCTGCCCCCTTCTGCCACCTTCCACTCATGCAGCTCTCCAATTCCAACCACAATTTTGTTCTTCAGAATGTGGTATTTCAACATTCTTAAATATGGAGCTTGGCTTGGAGATGTCTGCATTGAAAAGACGGCTTTTTGTGCACTAGACAATTCCCCAAATGTACCTGTCCCATCTTCTTCTAGGCTGACATCAGTGTCTATAGGCAGTGCTGCTCTCAGACACAGGAGCCAACATGCTCACTCTCTGGACTGGTCATCCAACTGCATGCAGACATTTGGCAGCCCCTAAATTGTTCCTGTCTGCCCTGTTGGGCTGATATCTGGAGTAAGCGGGGATGTCACTGAAGTGGCTTAATGGAGACAGCACAATATCCCTGGCAAGCACAGTACTTGGAGGCCCTCACGAGCCTGGCCCAGGGCATTCCCCAGGACAGTGCCAAAGAACTCTGGGAAGCTTATGTCTGTCTGTTTTATGCCTTTCTTTTGATAAATAATCAGAGGGTCACTGAACTGACTTTAACATATGCAGGAGAAACCCTTATTCTTTTGGACTAGATTTTGTTCTACCAAGTCAAATTGTATTCAACAAACACTGTGTGCCACCATGAGGGGAACTCTTGTTAAATTTTCAAGGGCCAGTACTTACACCTCAGATATACAAATGCTATGCCTCCGGGCTTGATTTAGTTTGGTGGATCACCCAGCCTTCAGAGCACATTAATAATCAAGAGTAAACTTAACTGTGTGTAAACACCGCCCCCCCACCCCAGCTGATTGTTAAACACTTATCAGAGAGCCCCAATATGGTTCTAGAAACATCATTTGAGCTCAGGAGTGGTCCATTAGAAGACTTGGAAGCTGGAAGGATAACATTAACCATAACAATGATTAATAATAACTAGCATTTAAACAGCCCTTGAACGTCTGCAGAGCGCTTCACTGTCATTAACTAACTTATTTGAGATCTCTGTACCTGCCAGACACTCCAAGACACTAGAGACATTAAGACAAACATGCAACACAGTCCCTTCCCTCAAAGAACTTCCACTCTACTGGAGGGATACAATGTATATTGTGTACACACAGACATACACACACACACACACACGCACATACAGAAATGCATTTTGGAAATTTGGAAAGGGAAAGAGCCTGAAGGAGACCAAGAAAGGCTTCAGGCTGAGCAGAGCTGGGAATGAACATGGAGATTTTGCAAAGTGGGGATGAAGAAGTGTATTCCAAACTCAGGAAGCAGCCAAGGAGATGGGAGTACTCTGGAGGACAGAGGGCACTCTGGGAATTGACACACAAGATAAATCTGGGAAGGTGGGCAGAGGCCAGCTTGTGGAATGGCAGAAATCTCCTCCAAGGAACCAATAAGACTTTGGAGCAGAGATGAACATTTAGACCCGTGCATTGGGAAGACTGTGTTGGCAGTGATGGAGAGGACGACTGGAGAGGGAGAAAAGAGACCCACTAGGAAGGAGCTGTGAGGTTTCAGTTGAGCGGTGACAAAGGCCTCTCTGTGACTGAAGAAAGGGTGGTGCAAGATGCGTCTTAGAGGTGGAATCCAGAGAACTTTGTAACAGCCCAGACGTGGGATGAAGCGGCAGTGAGAGAGAAGGTGATTTCACAGTTGCAATATAGATAATTATAAAGAATTTAGCAGTGTCTGGCGCATAGTAAGTGCAGTGTTTTTTTGGCCATTATTATTTTTCCATTCACTCAAATTTGTAGACTTAGAGTAACCATTTACTCTTCTCTTTTTCTCCACCCCGTATCCGGTCTGTTATCAAGAATAAAAGGAATCAACAGTATTAAGCATCAATTTGTATGATTTCCTATAAAGCTCACTTTTACATTCAAGAAAAAAGTTCACAATTTCAAATAATACAGATACAATAAAAACCTGCACTTATTTCACTCTTTCTTCTCCCACCATCTGGATAATCACCCTTTGTTTGATAACTGTCAGAGATGAGATAGCAGACCTGCCAATCTGGAATGGGGATGAAGGACACCCACGTTGAAATTTTTGCTTGAAATTCTATAAAAAACAGGAAATTCTTTCATTCGTACATATGATTATTTCTCCAAAACAAAGAACACATTAAAGGAATCTATCGTTACCAAGTATAAATCTACAAGAAGCATCATCTAGGCGCAAAGGCAGATCACCAGTCAGGAACAGTTTTCCACGGGGCTAGCACAAGTCACCAGTCTTTAGAGTGTAGTCTTTAACTAAATCCAACTGCACAGTCGGTCAAACAAATGGTCAGTAGACACTCAGGCAAGACTAGGTTGAAACAGTTTCCTTCAGCTGCCTTTCTTACAGGCCTGCGCAGCTGTTGGATTGAATTAACTGAATTTATATGATTGATCAGCTATTTTAAACAACATGGGAACAGACAGTCCAAGAGAAGTAATTAACAAAACAATGACTTTGTGTATGGTTGTCCATTCTTGAAGACAACCAACATGACATCACTATGTTAGCGTCCAGTTACAGGGCCCCAACTGCAGCTGATCACAATATGAGCTCGGAATGTTCTATCACAGGTTGGGTACCAATAGTCCACGTGAACATTTGGGGTGGATTCTCTAATTTTGCATATCTTGCATTTCTTTTGAGCTATTTCAATACTGCTCTGCTCACACAGAACAGCCCCATCTCTGAAGAGGGCATGCCATACTTTTTACTTGTCTATTAATAAGTGGAGAGGTTTCATATGTAAATTCAGGTGAAGAATGGAAAATGATGGCTTCAGAAGCAGATAAACTAATAATGTGAAAGAATTTAAATGGCAACCTTTACATTGGGAGCTTGTAAATAGACAGATCCTTTCCAGTAAATCTATGCTATTTGAGTTATAAAGAGGAATATCACAGAGCTTAGATTTGGGCCATTAATTCTATTCATGTAATAAGGGGACACAGAAACAAAACACTGGCATAATTGACTTTTATTGACCTATTTCACAAGGCTGAATTTAGTGAATAAGACAATATATTTTCAAATGATCAAAGAGTTAACTAGGAAGAGTTGATATATATTTGGATTGGCTATCTATACATTACTAAAACATGAACATTAACAGTAAAACCTCATGTTCAAGTTTGGTGTGGGTATGCCCATTGCCACCTGGAAGATTTACCCTGTGGGGCGATTGCCCTAATTACATATACAAAAGTCACTGCAGATGGCAAATTTTTGTTTTTTTCCACTGAAGATTCCACTCTCTGGTGACTTTATTAGGGATCCCTTTAATTGCAAACTTTGTCAAACTCTTTTTGGCTTCTGAAAATAAGTGGGCTTTAAACTGGCAGCTGGGTGGTAGAGAGGACACAGGGAAGACATTAATTCAAATCCAGCCTCAGGAACTTACTGGCTCTGTGATCCTTGGCAAGTGACTTAATTTCTATCAGGCTCAGTTTTCTCACCTATGAAATGTGCATAATAATATTGTTGTGAGGACAAGATAAGATATTTGTAAAGTGCTTTGCAAATCTTAAATTGCTATATAAATGCTAGCTATTATCGGGGCAACCAGGTGGTGCAATGGATAAAGCACAGAACCTGGAGAAAGGAAGATGTGACACACAACTGTGTGACCCTGGGCAAGTCACCTAGCTTCTGTGTTTCAGTTTCCTCAAGCATAAAAATGGAGATGATAACAAAAGCACCTACCCCACAGAACTGTTTGAGGAACAAAACTGAGTTAATATATATACAGTGATTTACAAATCTTAAATGCTATCTAAATGCTAAATATTATTAGTGGTAATAAAACATCTTTTTTTTTTTGCCTTTTGGAGGGCAATTGGGGTTAAGTAACTTGCCCAAGGTTACATGGCTAGTTTTTTTGTGTGTGGGTGTTAAGTGTCTGAGGCTGGAACCAAACTCAGGTCCTCCTGACTCTGGGGCCGGCGCTTTACTCACTGTGCCACCTGGCCACCCCTAAACATCTTTTTTGAAAGCTTTGAATGCATGTTTAATGATTAGGTAGCTCAAGGAGTTTCTATGTCAAGCCTGAAAACTAGGAGGCTCTATGGTGTAGAATTGTCTTATGTGACATTTGTATTGTTACAATTCCAAACTGCCATCTAATTGAAGCCACATTTGTAAGCACGGCCCCTTTGAAAAGGGGATTCATACATATCTATACTTACACTCCTCTAAGATAACAAAGAAGCCCCTGTGAATGCAATAAAGTTGTAGTTGGAAAAAGCACTGATTCATTTCTTCTGAAAAGACCATGATAAGAATGTGCTTGCTCAGGTACATAGTTCAAGTACAGTCTGCAACCTAGATTTATTTATTTTTCCTCAATACCCAACATTGAGATGGGTGAGGGCTGATGCTTTAACTTGTACAAAGAAGCTGCTGACCCCCTCTTGAAAGAAACCCCCAAAGGAAAAGTCCTAGGAAGGTCAAATACAAAATCCTCGGTCAAAGGAAAAAATAGTCCAAGTAATTAGCAAGATGCAGTTCAAGTTCTAAAGGATCACACAAGACTTTGCAACTTCTTATTTAAATGAGAGGGGATCTTGAAACAGAACATTCCAAAAGGCAAAAGATAGAGGCTTTACAAGCAAGAATAACTTACCCTATGAAGCTGAGTACAATCCTACAAAAGAAAAAATGGATCTATAATGGAAGAGGACTTTCAAGCACTTTTCATCCAAGGACCAGGGTTTAGTATGAACTTTGAAATAAAAATATAAAAGTCATTCTTGGGGGCAGGTAGGTGGCACAGTGAATAGAGCACCAGCCTTGGAGTCAGGAGGACCTGATCAAATCTGGCTTCAGACACTCAACACAAAAACTAGCTGTATGACCTTGGGCAAGTCACCCCAATTGCCCTCCAAAAAGCAAAAAAAAAAAAAAAAAGATCTCCTCAGACTCCTCCTCAAAACCCTCCCCAAACCCCTCCTCCCCTCCTCTAGACCACCCCTAGATCCCTCCCACAATCTTTCTGTATTTAAGATCCATCTTGCCTCCATGACAGGCCTGAGAATTCAATCTAGAGCAGACTTAGTCTGAGCCAGATTGTCCTGGCCCGCTTGTCTAATACAAACTCACAAATCTTTAGGCTCCTTAAGAGTCTGGCCAGTATGGCTAATCTTTAATAAACTTTGTTTATTTTGGCTAAGAGAAGGCTTGGGCCAAATTCATCTGGCAGGAACTGGCGTGTTGTATTTTGGGGTCTCAGGAACCCCTAACTGCCAAGCCTCGACAGTACCAATTAAGAGAGCAGGGCCCCAGGGCTTGAATTTCTCCTCCTCTATCTTTTTGTTAATTACAAATAAGCATTTGGTTTAAAAGAGTAAAAACCTACCCTTAAAGGAACAACTCAAAGACAGTGTCTCTTCTTTATTCTTCATTCTCCAGAAGGATCATGACATCAGGGAGGTGATGCCATGACATACAGATGAACTAGACTTAAGTGAAGGAAGACAGTGCAAAGTCTCCAACCTCACCTTCTCCTCCAGAGCCATCTGGGGCCAGGGGCCAGACACAGATCAGGAAGACTGGAGATGGAGTGGGAGACCTTGATCTTTTTAAGCTAAGGTCTTCCCCAGATCTTAGTTTGACTGATGCAAGGCCCATTTGGTGCTTAAGGCTAGGTAAGAAATGAAGCAGAGAATGACCTCTTTACCTAGTCAAAAAAGAAAAAAAAACCATCTGGGAGAGGAGGACCCTCAGAGTCTCTCTCTGGTCAAAACAGAAACAGTCGCTATCTGAATTCACTCGCAGTGACAATGACTAACTGGGGCAATGCTGGGGACCATTGTTGGCCAATCAATTTTTGTTCATGAAAAATAAACATTTACTTCACTAGAGTAAAAACACACCCTTAAAGGAACACCTCAAAGACATGGTCTCATGCATAGGTCAAGATCACATAACATTCCACGTGACCGTGAAGATCACTTTGTTCAATGACTTGAGTATCAGTTTTAATAAAGCCTAAAAAGAGACACATGTTCAAACATGTCACCATGAGAGAAAAGCTATTGTCTTTGGATGTCAAGGTCCTTCAGAGGTTCCCCTCTGTGTGAATAATGAGCTGACTGCATGCAGATCTGGCAGGGTGGTATGGCCATCCACAGAAATAAACCATATTGGATGACAAATATTGTTCACAGAAAAAATTGCAAAATGGAGTTGAAGACAGAATCCAATTACTTGGCGTGTATAAAGACTACATGTAACAATATGTACAGAGTTAATGTGATGAGCTGCAATGAAACTCATTCAGCTTCTTCAGCTAAGCCAACAGTACAAATGGGGGCTCTTAAGGGAAACAAGGAGGGAAGCTGTGGGAGGTGCAGAGGCATCACAGATAACGGAAAGACATAATATTAGGTCCACAGACACTGAATGACACCTTTTTTTTGTTCAGACTGGTGATTTCTTTGTGTAGGGAATTTCCAGTGTAAAAGTTCCACCCACTAACATCAGAAATTCACCTTTAACTTATAGAATTTATGCATTAGAGCATGGAGAGGATAAGAGATGTATCCATGTTTACCCAGCTAGAATGTGTCAGAGCACCTGAACTTAGGCCTTGCTATCCCCAAGGCTCACCCTCTATCTACTCTGAAATTCTGTTTCAATAAAGAAAAAAATAAATAAAAGATCAAGGCTAAATTACAATAGGGCAAATAAGCAGATCAAAGAACAAGTCACAGAATGAATAATTAGAGAGAATAACAGTGAGACCACATACCCAAATTTATGGGATGTAGCTAAAGCAATTGCTAGAGGAAAATTTACAGTTTTGAGCAAAAGACAAATGGAGAAGACAATGAATAGAACAGCAGTTCAAAGAGAACACATTAACAATCCCAAAACAGATATATTGAACTGATAAACCAAAAAAGAGCTGTTTTTTTTAAGACTAACAAAATCAATAAGCCATTAGATAATGTGATTAATGAAAGGACAAAAGAAAACCAAATTACCCAGGGGAAAAAAAAAAGAAAAGATGAGAAGGAATTTGTAATGAAAAGAGAAGAAAGGAAGGTTACCAGAAATTACTCTATCCCATTACATGCTAACAAAACTGAATTTCTTAAAAAATATAAAAATCCAAATGAACAATCCAGGAAATAGAAGTCTCATCTCAGAAAGAGCTGTAAGCAGGCTGAAAATGGAACCCAAAGGACACAAAAAACCTCTTGGACTAGATGGATTTAGACTAAGTGGATCCTAGCAAACATTTAAAGTACAATCCCTATGCTAGATAAACTGCTCTCAGATATACAGAAAGAAATCCCTCTAGCAAACTCATTGTCTGACACAAATATGGACCCCACCTAGGGAAGGTTAGAGAATGAGAATTATAGACCGCCATCACTCATGTATATTGAAGCAAAAATTTTAAATAAAATATTAACAAAGATGCTACAAGAGATGTGAAGATGATTCATTATGACCAGAGTCAGATTCATAACATATGTCAGAGCATGGTTCAATGGGAGGAATACCATTAACATAATTAATGGCATTAATAAGAAAGGCAAAAAACCCAATGATATCAACAGCATCAGGAAAAGGCTTTGACAAAGAACAGTACTGATTCATGTTTTTAAAAAGTGCTTAAAAAGCAGAGCAATGAAGGATCAAAGGTGTCTAGCTATAACTAAGGGCTAGTATGATTTATAATACAGAAAAATTTTCTCAATAAGATCAGGGATGGAAACACCGCCCCAGTCCCCTCCCACTCCCTAAAGGAAGTCAAACAATTCAATTTAAACACATTTTGCAACGTGTATTTATTGTGCACCTACTATGCATGAAGTCCTCTTTTTAGGCCCTCGGTGAACAAGGATGAAAATGAACCAGGACTTGTCCTTCAAGATCTAACGTTCTACTGGAAGAGTAGAATGTGCACAGAATAGATACGCAAAAAATATATGAAGTTATAGCAAGTGATCCATCAACGAACACTTAAGCACCTAGTATGTGCTCTTAATGGCACCGGGCCCTGGAATACAGAGAAAAACCAGAGTTCTTCCCTGAAAGAGGGTCCAGATCTGGGGAGACAAGCTCTTTACCAAGTCAGTAAATGGTAGCCTGGGGGGCTTGGGGCTAGAGACACTGGGGGAGATGAGGAAAGGCCTGATGGGGAGG
>NW_027186343.1:535378-543520 GCF_028583685.1 Petaurus breviceps papuanus | reverse complement strand
GAGGCAGGGAGATCTGTCAGGAGGCTGGGGAAGGAGAGGCAGGGAGATCTGTCAGGAGACTGGGGAAGGAGAGGCAGGGAGATATGTCAGGAGACTGGGGAAGAAGAGGCAGGGAGATTTGCCAGGAGGCTGGGGAAGGAGAGGCAGGGAGATATGTCAGGAGGCTGGGGGAGGAAGCAGGAAGATACACCAGGAGGCTCTTATTCTCATCCAAGCAAGAGGTAACAAAAGCCTGAAGCAGGATGGTGGCTGTGTGGGAGAGAGGAGGAGCTGATGGGAGGAGACGTTGTGAAGGAAGAATTGACAACATTTGGCAACTAACTTGGTAACATAAATGCAGGATGAGGCCGAGTGAAAGGAAGATGGCAGTTTTAAGTCTGTTGGCCTGTTGCCTGGAAGGTTGGCTCTACAAACCACCTATGACTCTCATTGTGGGGAACTCTTTGTATGAGAACTCTGTCCACTAATGCAGATGCCAAACCACCTATGACATAACAGTAGAGAAGTCCTCAGGTATTTATTGCCTGCAGAACATGGAGATTAAGTGACCTGCCTGGGGAGTCAGGGGAATTATGGGGTAAAAAGGGAGAGAGCAAGAGAGGAAGAGAAAAAGGGAAGGAAGGAATAAAGGAAGGGAAGGGAGGAGGAGGGGAGGAAGTAAATCAGAGAGGAAGGAAAGGAGGAAAGGGGGAAGGAAGGATTTTTAAAGTATTTACTATGTGCTAGGGACTATGGTAAATTCTTTACAAATATCTCATTTGAGCCTTAGAATAATCCTGAGATGTAGGCATTATTACTATTATTATTATTATTATTATTATTATTTACATTTTACAGCTGAGGAAATTGAGGCAGAGGTTAAGTGACTCAGTCAGGGTTACACAGCTAGTATCTGAGGCTGGATCAGAACTCAGGTCTCACTGATTCCAGGCAAAGCACACAATCCCCTTTGTGCTAGGAAAACTGAAAAGCAGGAAAATAGGTTTAAACTAGTACCATATACCACATACTACAATAAATTCCAAACAATCTAAACACAAAAACTTCATACTGTTAAACAGAGAAGAAAGGATGGCTGTATCTCTTGCCAGCACAACACAGATGGTTGAAGAACTTACGGAACAGAGATCATAAATGACAAAAACATCACTGCAGTGGTCTTCCGTAAAGGAGCCTGATGGGACTGACTGAGTAAATGATGAAAAGTGTCAGGTACCTTCATCTGGTGCATTTAACGTGCCAGGGAAGGCTATCTGATAAGGGACATTCAGAGTCATAGAGAAAGGGATGCAATTGGTCCCTGGTGGAAGGAGGGGACAGAGGCTCTGGTCAGTCCCTGGTGTCTGCAGGAAACAGGCCAATTGTAATGCCTTCTTATACTATCAATCAACAAACATTTGCTAAGAACCTACTAAGTGCCAGATGCTGCTTGTGAGGCAAGCACAGTGCAGTGAATGGCCCGAGAGCAACTCTGGGTTCTCCAAAACTTTGCCAACAGAGAGTGAGCCCTAGCTGGTCCCCCTGAACTGAAACAGTTTGAGGATGTGAATGACCATGGGTTCCATGGCTGTGGGATTCAGGGACCTATGGAGGCAAGTTAGGAGACACTCATCACCAGCGGACTGGTGTTCAGCTTGGAGCCACAGAAATGACAATACACTAAGGCCAAAACAAAACCCAGATCTATACATTTGTATATAAATATTCACATACTCATTTTTAAATGGAAAAAAAAACTGGGATACTTGAACCATATGTTCAGAGGGAAATAAGTAGAAGAAATTGTCAAGGGAAAAGTTGATGAGTTTGACTGGAGACAAGATTTGGGTTCAAATTCCCCCTCAGATGTTTACTAGCTATATAATCCTGGGCAGGTCACTTAACTGCTTTACTGGCCAGTTTCCTCAGTGGTAAAATGGATAGGATAATAGTGCCCATCTCACAGCATTGCTGGAAAGGTCAAATGAGAGGAGATGTTACTGTAGCTGGAATTTCCAAACAGAAGTTGCAAACCATAGTGCTACATTGTTACAGAAATTAAAACTATCTGCCCAAGAAAGATCCATGACTAAATGCCTTCCACAATGCCCTAAAATAAAAGCAATTAGAACATTATTTTTCATTTTGACAGATGAGGAAGGTGAGGCTCAAAAAGATGAAGGTCACACAGACAGCACTTGATTTACAGAATTTCTAGGATCAAGAGAACAGAATAAGAAAAAAATGTCAGAATGGAGAAAAATGTCCATTGAATGAATAGTGAAATGATATGAATGGTTAGTTAACAAGAGTACAAACAAATAGCAAGCAAACACTGAAAAATCTTCAGCTTCTCCAAAAATTAGAAAAACAGAAAGGAACACAATTATGAAGAAGTATTTACCACCTCACAGACAACAAAACACAAAAATACATAAAAATGATCAAATAAAAAACTTGAAGGATTATGGGGAAATAGGTACACTCATACAGAGCTGGTAGCATTGCAAACTGGTAGACACTACTGTGCTGGAGAATAAAGGGGGCAAAGATCGACACATATCATAAAACTGGTTATACCCTTAGACATGGCAACCTACTACTAGGAATAAATCAGGGAAATAATTTAGAATGAGAAAAAAGATTGATTTGAACAAATATGTTTATAGCTATATGATATGCAATTATTAAAAGTGGAAACAACCCAAATGCATGGCAGCCCACTGTAGAGTAACACAAGAGAATAGTAGAGTACCAATGAGCACAATAAATAAGAAAATTCTGCAGACTGTGAAAGAGTTCCTATGCAACGGTGGGAAGGAAAGGAACATTGAGGGAGGGTTGTAGGCAAGCAGAAGGCTTCTAATTCTAGAGTACCAGCATTAGTGGAGAGAATCAGGAGACTGGGGTCCTAGTACCAGTTCTGCCACTGGTATCTTGGAACAAATTCCTGCTCCCACCTGGACCTCTGTTTCTTCATGTGTCAAATGAAGGCTGTGACCAGATTATCTCCAAGGTTCCTTGCAGCTCTAGATGAATTACCCTGTGATCTTTCTAACGCTAAAGCTCTAGGATAGAATCTGGGTTCAAATTCCATCCAATGGTAATGCCTTAGGTGGCCTTGGAGAAGTCACTGAACCTTTCTGTGCTTCCTCCTCACCTATAAAAAGAGGGAACTGGATGAGAGGGACTCCAACCAAGCTCCCTCCCAGAACTGGACTGAGAATCCTGTGAATTCTGCTAATTTAACAACATTCTTTCAGGTGAGACACCAGGTCCCAGGGTCTGGAAGATACTTTGGTTGGGCAAAGATGATTTAGGCCACAGGAAGAGAACATGTCCACATTGTCAGAAGGAAGAGAAACCAACTCACCTTGGCCTGTGCTGTCCCAAACCCAGAGGTCATAATCTCCTTTTCTTCTCGCCTCCATTCTCCACATCTTTGTAGCTGGCCTTTCCTGTCTGCTGGGCAGAGATAACAAATATGAGAAAGCTGCCTACTGTCATATTAATGGCATATAAGATCTTCCCCTTCAATTAAGAGGCTTCAAGTGGAGCCCATTAAGAGAGATTTGCTTGTAGGAAGGCTTTTTGTTAACCTTTTGCTAATTTCTAATTAGGCACTGAGTCATGAGGGTTATGAAGCCCTCTGGCTCTAAAAAAAAGGTACATATACTCTGAGGTTAGCACTTTGCTTTGGGGCTCACTTATTGGAAGAGTGCTCTTGTGATCTGACCACATGAGACTGTGGGTAGCCATTAAGGAGTTGAGCCTCGAGCCCTGAGCTGCTCCCCTCCCCACTTTGAAAAACTCAGATGTTGGTGCTTCTCTCTCCGGAAACCATGCATGTATCGCCTTGGTCAGACAGTTGGATTTGTCTGTTGATCTGTGTGAATGGGAAAGGTGAAACTTCTCAGCCCATAAGTTTTCTTGTAGGAGCAAGCTGGAGTTTTGACTTCCCCCTTCTTCCTTCTTTTCTGGCATGTTTTGGATGAGGGAATTTGAGTGACTTGCCTTAAATCCCATAGTTAGGAAAGGGGCGGAGCCAGGCCCTCAGCCCACCCCCAGGTCCCCCCCCTGAGACTCTCACCTCTCTCTTCCAACACTGGAGCCCAGGTGTCCATGGCCACGGCCCTCCCGGCTCTTCTCTGAATCTTCTGACCTCACCCACGTAGGGTGCTGCCAGGCAGGACAGTCACGAGGCGCTGCCCTTCAGCTCCTCTGAAAGGTCCTAGGTCAGCTGTGTCTCCTCTGAGGACTCATTTATGCTCCAGAAAGGGATCCTCCATACCTTCACTTGCCTGCAGAGCTGGGGCCTGTGGGCTTAAGAGGAAGGTCATTTTAGTTTGGCCCTTGGACATGGGGCTCAGTTCATATCCCATTCCAAGAAGGATATTGGTATGCTAGGCTAATACCCAGGAGGCTCCACCAAAGGTTTCTGGGGAAAGAGCTGAAACCAGCAAAAATGAGCAGGAGGGGATCAGATGTCTCAGTCCTATATTCTCAATATTCTCTACATCCCAACACCAGGGCTGTCTGGAGAGGCCCAGACACCATATGAAAGCACACAAGATTATACATTCATGATGAATTCATTTAGATATAGATGCAGCAGATAGATCATTGGACCTGGGGGCAGGAAGACATGAGTTCAAATCCATCCTCAGTCCCTTACTGGTTGTATGACCCTGGGTAAATCACTTAGTCTTAACCTCTTTGCCTCAGTTTCCTCATCTGTAAAATGGGGTTAACAATAATAGTACCTTCCTCTCAGGGATGTATGGATCAGATGAAATAATATCTGTAAAGCACTTTACAAACCTTAAAGCCCTATATGACTGGGCACTTTGTCATTATGGTCCTTACTCTGTGTCATAATTTCTATCACATCATCTGGGGCATTTACCCTCAGGAGCTTAACAAGAAAAGACTAAGGTCCGCTTCCCATTGGCTCTTCAAGCTTACGTGCCACTCTAGTGAGCAAAAAAAAATGAGTAAGCCTACACAAAACCTAGAAATTTGGCTGAGGTGAGGAGTAAGAGCCTGAAGCAGGAAAATCAAAGTAGAGAAAAGCAGCAGGAAAGGGAGAAGGGAAGATGGGGAGGAAAGAGAAAGAGGGAAAAGACAGAGGAAGATGCACCAAAGATAAAGAGAAGCCAGATGCCAGAGAAGATGGAGGCAAAGCCTTCAGGTGGGTGAAGTGTATTCCTATGAGCAGAAGGGCTTGAGGCCCAGCCCAGAAGAGCAATGAATGAATGAACACATGCAGGAAAAACCAATTATTAATGGCTCACTGTGTGCCAAGCACACAGGCAGTCCTTCCCTTGGCTCCGAGTTCTAGCTTCCTTCCCAGCTCCTTGGCCTCCTTCCTTACCCTCTCCAGCCCTCCAGTAACTTCTCAGTTCCTGGTCTTTCTGCTATCCCTGCCCCCCCCCCCCCAAGGTTCTCTTCTCTCTATTTCCCCACAGCCTAGTGCCCCCAGCTCTCCCACAAGTCTACATCTATCTACTCATTCCCCATTCCTTGGGACTTCTGGATTCCCCTGTGCCTAACCTCCCAAGCTCCTAACCTCCCAAGCTCCTAACCTCTCAAACTCCTCATCTAAGGGACACATGTTAAGTCTCACAACCACCCCAGGAGAGTAATATCACTACTTCATTCTTACAAAGGAGGCAGCTTGAGTCAGAGATTTTCAATTACTTGTCTAGGGTCATTCAGCTACAACTTTAATCTCCAGATTCTTCAAAGCAGAGCTTTGTACTACAACAGATCCCCAGACCTTCCATGAGAAGGTACCAGGGGACCCTGCTTAACTAAATCCCCCCAGTCTTCTCCATGAAATTACAGGGCTTGCCTCGTTTCAGACGGAATTTGCAGGCTGCAAATTTAACCCTTTTATCTGGTAATTGTATACAATGTTTGGGGGATAAAATCAATTTATCAGGGGTTCCCTGATGAATACCCCAACACTCACAGGCCCCACACAGACAACAGCACCACCCTGGGGCCATGACAGAGTATCAAAGCTGTTCCCTTTCTGTCTATCCCTTAAAAAAAAATTAATGCAGGGGTGGCCAGGTAGCACAGTGAGTAAGAGAACCGGCTCCACTGTCGGGATGACTTGTGGATTGAATCCGGGCTCAGACATTTAGCACCCACCCAGAAACACCTGGCTGTTTAACCCTGAGCAAGTTACTTAACCCCAATTGCTTAGAGGTGGCCAGGTGGCTCAGCGAGTAAGAGCACCGGCTCCAGTGTTGGGATGACCTGGGGTTCAAATCCGGGATCAGATACTTAGCACCACACCCAGAAATAACCGGCCATGTAACCTTGAGCAAGTTACTTAACCCCAATTGCTTAAAAAAAAATTAATGCAGCAGAGATTGAGAGGAATAAATAATTAATCAAAATGCCATATTCTCATTTAATGGGTTTCTGATTTCTCCAGACCTAGTGAATGCACAGTGCTGTGGTCAGACAGTCTAAATAGTTCCTGGAATGGGATTTAATAGTCAGAGATCTATCACAGAAAATAATTTTACATATATATGTAAATACAGTAACCTTTTTTCTGCATATTTATTTGTTGTTGTCCAGTCATATTGGGCTCTTTGTGACCCTGTTTGGGATTTTCTTAGCAAAGATACTGGAGTGGTTTGTCATTTTCTTTTCCAGATCATTTTACAGATAAGGAAACTGAGGCAAATAGATTAAGTGACTTGTCCAGGGTCACACAATGTCTGACGCTGGATTTGAACTCACAAAAGGGAGTCTTCCTGACTCCAGGCTGGGCACTCCATCCACCTACTTCATGTATACTATGGGGTAAATAAGATACAAAGAATTCAGTGGCATACAAAGTAGGAAACGCACATCTATATAGGAACAGAACTAGGTGCCTTCCAAGTAGAGTGTTCTTAGGAAAATCAGAGGAGGAGAAGCTTCCTGAAGGCAGCAAGAGGAGCCAAAGCTCTTCCAGATAGAGTGTAGTTTCAACAAGCCTCGGTGAGGAGGGGTCAGTGGAGGCCTGGAGCAAGCTCCCACAGGGCCTTCAATGCTACCCATCAGAGGGGTCTATGTTTGATGCTGATGGCATGGCTGAAGCTGTAAGGTTTTGGTTCAAGGAGGGACACCAGCAGAGGTGTGCCTTTGGAGGGCTATGGTAGCATCTGGGGAATGGAAGGATGGGGGGAGACCAGGGCAGATCCTGGAGGGAGAGGGCCAGTCAGGGTGTGTCTTTGGGTGGGTGGGAAGGTCCTCCAGCCCTGACCCCACAATTCCTGCTGTCCTGGAACCCTAACCCCCAATCTAGAGAAGAAAGAGGAAATGGTCAAGAAAACCCCAAACTGGGGCACGGAGAGTGGGGCACAACAAAAGTGCAAGGGGCAGCAGAATACAAAGAAAAAATTAGTCTCCAAGTCCTCAGGGAGCTTACAGTCAATTTACTCCAGCGCAGGCCAGCTGAGCACCGTCCACAGCTGCCCTTCCCCCAAGCAGAAAGAGGAGGTGGAGAACTGGGGGTCAGGACTGGGGGGTGGGGATGGCCGGGGATGGGGTGGGGCAGGGGGCTCAGGTGCGATCACCTTCGCTCGAGGGTGGGGATGGAAGCCAGGTCCGGGGAGGTGCAGCAGCCGAGCCAGGGAACGGGGGCTGCCCCTCTGCCCCCGGGCTAAGAGGAGAGTGGGGACGAATCAAGGGGATCTCGGAGCTGGAGCCCGGCACCCGCAGCCCCGCCGCGAGCAGATCGATCTGATCGATGGCCCTGCAGTGAGCCCGCGCCCCGCGCCCCGCGCAGAAGGTGCACATCTGGACACACCAAGAGGCGGGTGCGACGAGGCCCCAGAGACTCCAGGGAGACACAAAGCACACCGAGACACAACAACACACAAGAGATAGAAAAGAGACCTAACAACAGCCAGGGGACACAAACACGACACAAGGGAGACAGACACACGCCCAGGGGACACAAATCGCAGACGAGGCACACACAGACACACAACACCCAAGGGGCACAAACACAACCCAAGGGAGACCCAGCACACACGAGGACAGGCACACAAAACCGGAACACGCAGGAGACACAACGCACGCACAGACACACAACACCCCGGGGACACAGAGCACGGACGAGGCACACAGACACACAACACCCAGGGGACGCAG
>NW_027186343.1:524390-535368 GCF_028583685.1 Petaurus breviceps papuanus | reverse complement strand
AGAGCACGGACGAGGCACACAGACACACAACACCCAGGGGACGCAGACACAACACAGGGAGACCCCAAACCACACGCGGATAGACACACAACGGACACTCGACACCACCCAGGAGACACAAAGCCTACAGACACACCGCACAGAGGAAACACAAACACAACACAAGGGAGGCACAGAGCACACACAGATGTAACAATAAACAAGAGACACACAGATGCCACACAGTGCCCCACGCTCTCCCGCAGCGCACACTCACCAACCAAAGGAGCTCCGGGAGCCACCCAAAAACCGATGCCTGAAGGGGACTGACTGCCCTACCCCCTCCACAACCCTGCCTGAGAACTGCGCCTGCGCAGAAGCCGTGGAACTACAAGCCCCAGAATGCACTTGGCCGGACGCCGGGACAGAACGACAGAATGGGGGTGGAGCGTTAGCGCTGAGGAGGCGGGACGAGCAGGACGGCGGCAGATGATTGGTGAAGGCAGGCGAGGAGTCTCAGTTTCTCCACCCCCACCTCACACACCCCAGTTGGGCTCCACCGGCGGTGTTCTGCTCCTGCTCAGAACCTCGGAGCGGGAAGTGCCCACTCAGGACCGTGACTCCGAGCTGAATGGCTCTCTTCTCCCTGGTGGCGAAGGTCTTCATGCCCAGCACGAGAACTAGCAGCGCCTGCCGAGGGGACAGGCGCACTTACTAATCGCCTACTGTGTAGCAGGCTCTGCGCGCACACAGATGTAAAGGACGAGGTCCTGTCCTCTGGGAGCTTACGTCCCTTTGAGGAAAACAGCCTTTGCCCTTTGTATAGGTCTACACAAAAGATGGAGTAGGGTGGGGCGTCCTGGGAAGCGCAGGCTGGGGGCGGGGTCCAAGGCGGTGGGCAAAGGCGCGGAGGTGAGATGGAGTGCCACGCGTGGACTCCTCCTCTCCCTGGGTGCCCTTGGGTGGAATGGGGGAAAGGAAGGTCCCCTCAACCTCGGAGTGCGGGTGTCACAGCGAGGGGGAGGGCAGCCTCACATCCTCCTCCCCGTCCAGCCTGGCCCCCTTCTCCCATCCTTCGTTGGGGGCATTTTTCAGTGGTCCCCGTGTTCCAGCCCCAGCCCCAGCTTGTAACCTCCTTTTTATTTGTTGTCTTGTATCCCCAGCGCAATGCCTGGCACATCTTTAATAAGTGCTTGTTGCCTGTGTGTGGAACAGCCCAGTCTCTGAAACAAGGCTGGGTAGACTTGTCTCCACAGGCTGTTTCTATGGAGGGATACTAAGCCATCCTCCTCCTTCCAAGTAGAATGTAAGCCCTCGGAGGGAAGGGCGCCTAGAGCCTGCCCTGGAATGTAACTGGTATTTAAGAAGTAAATACGGGTTGAGCTGCTTTAATTGTTGCCTCTGAAAACCAAAACTCAAAGGTACATTTAGCATGAGCTATTTAGTCACACGTTCCTGCCACACTGTACTCTGGAGATGAAAAAGGTTGCCCAGAGAAGTTCATCAGTATCATATGTCAATTGGCATGCTTGCCCCGGTTCTAGATAATTGACAATGCTCTTGTGCCTTCCCAGTCACCAACGGAGTAAAACCGGACTATGTACTTGCTCCCATGCTTTTTAGCATGATGTTTTCAGTCATGTTGTCAAATGATTTCAATGAGCATGAGCTACCCCACTGATGGTAAATTCTTCAACTTGAAAAGGCTGCAAGCCAAGACCAAAGTGGAGGGAGAGTTGGTGCATGATTTTGTTTTTGCAGATGATTGGGCAATCAAATGCAACCTTCAGAAGCAGAGATGCACCAAAGTACTGATCAATTCTCTGCTGCATGCGCTAATTTTGACCTAACACCACCAAGAAAACACAGGTGCTCCATCAGCCACCACCACACCATCCATACATGGAACCGTCAATTACAGCAAATGGAGAAGTTTTGAATGCTGTGGATAAGTTCACTTACCTTGGTAGTGTACTTTCCAGGGATGTAAACATTGATAAAGAGATGGACACATGAATTGCCAGAGCTGGCTCAGTGGGAAGCTCCAAAGGAAGGTGTGGGACAGAAGAGGTATTAGATTGACTACCAAACCGAAGGTCTGCAGAGCTGTTGTGCTGACCTCATTGTTGTGTGCCTATGAAACCTGGACAGTCTCCCAGTGCCAGGCCAGGTAATTGAATTGCTTTCATTTGAATTGTCTTGGGAAGATTCTGAAGATCACCTGCAGGATGAGGGACCAGACAATGAGGTCCTTACTTGAACTAAGCAGCCAAGCATTCAGACTCTGCTTCAGAGAGCGCAGCTCTGATGGACTAGCCACGTTGTTTCAATGTAAAACATATGCTTGCCAAAAAGACTGTTTTATAGAGAATTCACACAGGGCAAGTGCTCACATGGTGGTCAGGAGAAGCGATATTAGGACACCCTTAAGGTCTCTCTTAAGAACTTTGGAATTGATTGTGTAACTTGGGAGACACTGGCACAAGACTGTTCAGCACGAGAGGCAGCTAGGTGGTGCAGTGAATAGAGCACCGGCCCTGAAGTCAGGAGGACCTGAGTTTAAGTCTGGCCTCAGACACTTAACATAAAACACTAGCCGTGTGACCTTAGGCAAGTCACTTAACCCCAATTGCCCCTCCAAAAAAAAAAAGACTGCTCAGCACAGTGTCCCCACATCAGAGAAGGTGCTGTGCTCCATGAGCAAAGTAGAATTGAAATAGATCAAAAGAAACATATGATGCGCAAATTTACAGAATCCATCTGAAATGTTCACATGGACTATTTGTGCCAGACCTGTGGTAGAACATTCTGAACTTGTGTTGGTCTGATCAGTCACAGTCAGACACACAAAACTTGACTCTAGCATAGTCATGTCATTTTAGTCCTCTTCAAGGACAACAACCATTCATGCATTCATAGTGCACCCTTACCTTTGGTTGCTCTGCCCAAAGGGAATGTACATTTTTAATCTCAGAAACTTTATTTTATCACTCATTCATTCATTCACTTATTTTTACCTTTTCTCTTAAAGACTAGCCATTAACCCCAGAGCACTCTGGCTCTCCAAATCACTCTGGCTGTCATGGATTGGCCAATAATAGGTCCCAGGCCAAGCCCCGACTGATCGTTGTTTGGGCCCAGATTCGCTCAGAATGAATGTAAATAGCAATTGTTTCAGTTTTGCTCTACCAGATCTATTTTTTTAAGAGGCCATTCTTTGCCTCATTTCTTACTAAGCCTTAATTACGGAATAGGCTTTATCTCAGTCAAACTGAGACCCATTAGGGACCTTTGCTTGAAAAAGCCAAGGTTCCCCACTGTATCCTGGGCCATCTCCAGTCATCCCGATCTCTATCTGGTCACTGGACCTAGATGTCTCTGGAGGAGAAAGTGAGGCTGGTGACTTTGCACAGCTCTCCCTCCCTTAAATCCAATCATAGCATCGAGTTCCTGATGTTTTGGTCCTGTTCAAGAATGAAGGACAAACAGCAAGCATTCATTCATTTATTTATTCAAAAATAGTATCTGATACATGCAGTTCCCTCTGCAGATGCAACCTCTCCATGTGGAGGGGATAGCTCCTGGAGAAGCTCATTGACTTGCAAGGGAAGTGCCTTTGATAGACCTTGAGCAGAAGTGAATATTCTGTAACTGATTCTATTTGGCTAACCATATTGGTGGCACAGTGCCTGACACATAGTAGATGCTCAGCAAATGTTGATTGACTGTGGGGGGAGGGGGGTTGTGTAGTGCCAGTGCAATATTTACAGCACTGACCATGACTACAAATTGTCCCATATAGTGCTCAATCGCAAAATATAACAAACTCTCCATATAGAGAGCACAACTGAAGCATTTATTTAGACACCAGAAAACTGAATCCCAAACCAGTAAGCTGATTCCATCATGGTAGTAAAGAAGCTAATAAACCATAACAACATAGAGAGACACAGCATCCTTTTATCTTCCCACAAACCAATGTAAGATCAATATTTAATAATAATTTAATTTAATTAATTAATGTAATTAATAAAATGATTTAAAAATTTAATAATCCACAAACCTCTCTATCTCTGAGTCCCAGCTTCCTGTGGCTCACTTTCACCCTTTGGCAAACTCCTCCCACCACAGGCTCCATGTGACTACATTTAACCTATTAGGGAGCAGAGTTTACTTTCAAAGCAGGGAAGGTCTTCAAATTCCCCCCTAGGTCTATTAAGGAGAAGGGAAGATCTTAAAATTCCCATCCCCATTATGGGGGGGGGAGACCCTTTTTATATAGCCTGCATTGTAGTACTGTCAGAACTAATGGGTGTCTTCAAAAAAGCTTGAATCAGCTTCCACTTCTCTTCCCTTCCTTTGCCTCTGGGTGATCTGGGTGGCTCTTTTATTTCAATGTATTTACTGATATACTATGTAGTTAAGGGAGTGAATGAAGCCTTCAAACCTAGCAATTTCAAAATGTCTCTGCATTTCAGAACCTGGGTTCTAGGTCTGGGTGGCAGTCAGCTCAGCATCAATGCTTGGAGGAACAAGGTCATGATCTTCATCTTCTGGGGCCCCATTTTGGACCCGTGTCATCGAAAGTTGAAGCAATTCATCTAGCAGCTATGCTGCCTTTGTACTTGAACAAAGTGGGTCAAATACTTTGTAGGAAGTGAGTAAAATTTTGAGTCTACTTCCCAGGAGAATGAAGTAGTATGGGGGAAGAGTATCTTTGAAGTAAATATCCCATTGTAAAAGCTATCTAGTGTGAAGTAGTTAAATGGAACTGGGGTGTTAGTCTATGGTCCCTAATAAATGGGAAAACCTAGCCAGTGGGGGCTTAGGCTGGTGGCAGAGAAAAGAACTCCCTCACCCCCCACCAGTCCCTCGGGATACCCTGAGGGAGAGATGTAGCAAGCTTAGCAAGAAGTCCAACATACAATCCATCTATTCATCAACTACTTAACTGTATTTACTCATGGTATGATCCACCTTCTGACAGGCTCTCCTTGGGATCACACAATGAAAAGCACATCAGCTTCCACCCCAGCTGGGTCTCTCTAGTTCCTCTCCCCTTCTAATGATTTCTATTGTGTAGTGCAGGGGTTTGCACTGTCCTAGGTGCTGAAAGAGAAAAATAGTTCTTGCTTCAGGGAGTTTGAAATAGAAGTGGGACAGGTGGAGCAAGATATATATATACAGTGTGATAATAATTTTCAATTAAATTCATTATTATATTATTAATATCAATGTATAATATAACAATTATAATAAATATTATTATTAAATTATTATGCTGGTCCTTCTGGAACATTTGGCTAAATGATGCCTGTTTTGTGTTAATATGAACTGCACCTGGCTAAAAACTTGACTCATGGAGTGGCAGTATCAAGGGAAGACTTTTTGCAGTTCCTCAGGTAAGAAGCCAAAGGGGAATCAGTTTTCCAAAGTGATTTAGCTCTTTGTGGAAGGGTTCTCTTGGTTCTGAGCCTTTGGTTTTCTTTATGTGAAAACAGCCCATTGTCAGTCCTTTAAATGTAGTTTACAAACAAATAAAAAAAAAATAAAAAATAAATGTAGTTTAATCTGTAATCTGACTCATTTTTACTTATAGAGTTCATGGAATTAGGTTTGTTTTCTTAGGAGATGTACGAGATTATGATTCTGTTTAACTAAATTTATTTGAATTTTATGGCCTGAGGATGTATGAAGCTGCAGTACATCAAAAATAATTAATCTGTCTCCATGACATCATTTTTTTTGTCTATAAAAAGCCTCATATATAAATATATAAAGCCTCAAAGATCTTCATCTTTGTTCAAGGTTATTTTTCTACCTCCTGAAACCTGCGCTTAAGCCTAATAAAAACTAGGTTTTTACCTCTAAAATTCTGTGTTGTGATAGATTTATTTGACAGCTATTATTTTTCACAAGAATTGGATGGGGAGATATTTCTCCCAAAATAACAGGATAACTGGAAAACAAACATAGAAGAAATATCCTAGCATTAAGGAGGCCCTGAAATTGCAGAAGGTGGAATTGTAGTTGAGATTGTAGGAGGTCAGGGAAGCCAGGAGACAGTGCTATATTGTATTTTATTCATTTAAAAGCCATGAGTCTGAGAGGGGCTACCCGGAGAAGGGCTGGGAAGACAAAGAAAAAAGAGAATCTGTTCTTGCCTTCAGCAAGGAGTTTATAGTCTATCAGAGGAAACAACACGTACACATAGTAGCAGTTACAAAATACAAAGTAAATTCAAGGATTGTTTAAGGGTGAGGAAAGTACTATCAACTGGGAGGGTCAGGGCAGTTCTCCCCTTCTCACACTGGGGGGCGCTTGAGAGCTGGGCTTGGAAAGCAGGTGGGATTTCCAAGGGCTGGAGGTGAAGCTGCAGCGCCTTCCTGAAGTGTGGGACTCAGCCTGTGGGAAGGCATGGAGATGTGAGAGGGGAGGTTGTGCATGAGGAGCAGCAAGGGCCCTTTGTTGAATCTGAAGAGGAAGTGATATCTAGTAAGCCTGGAAGAATATGTTGGAGCTAGCTTGTGAGTGGCTTTACATGCCATTTTTATTCTTGTTCAGTTGTTTCAGTCATGTCTGACTCTTTCTGAGCCCATTTGGGGTTTCATTGGCAAAGATACGGGAATGCTTTGCCATTTTCTTCTCCAGTTTATTTGACAGATGAGGAAACTGAGGCAAACAGGGTGAAGTGACTTGTTCAGGATCTCACACAGTTAGTAATTATCTGAGGTCAGATTTGAACTCTCAGGTCTTCCTTACTCCAGGATTGGCACCGCCTAGCTGCTTTTAAATGCCATACAGGATGTATACAGTTCTCTCTCCCATACCCAAAGAAAGTCCGGCAGGTATCCCTTCCCATCCTACACATATACAGTCTTTTCCCACTGTTAGCCAAGCAGATTCCTTAGACTTTGCATGTTTTTTTCCAGTGCTGGGGAGACCTATTTGTCCTTAAGAGGCATCACCCCACTTCCTCCCCCATTTCTAGTCCTTCAAGAGACCTCTTTTCATCTTGTTCCAACATATCCTTTGAACACCCATATTCCTGCTCTGCCACTTCCTGTACACATGCTTCCATCATCCCAGGTCATGTAAACTCCAGGATAAGCATCTTTGATCACCTTCCATGGTCCTCCAGAGCCCCTCCTATACTGATTTATGAAAAAGCCCTTTCCCCCAATCCCATCCATGATCCATTCCCCATGTCTAAATCTACAATATGCAAACCCCACCCTTGGACTAGGCAAACCTCTCCTTTGACTCCTAGACATGCAGAACCCTTCCCACTCCCACATTACTCTTCCCTGATTACATCCCTCCCCCTAGCACTCAGTGCCTTCAAAGTCTAATGCTACACGTCTCTCTCTCTCTCTCTCTCTGTCTCTCTCTCTCTGTCTCTCTCTCTCTGTCTCTCTCTCTCTGTCTCTCTCTCTCTCTCTCTCTCTCTGTCTCTCTCTCTGTCTCTCTCTCTGTCTCTGTCTGTCTCTGTCTCTGTCTCTGTCTCTCTCTCATACACACACACACACAGTTTTTCAAATGTTCCCCTTCTTACAAAGATATCTGCTTTTTCCATGCACCTATCCCTTACCTCTAGTCCTTCATACCCTACCCCCATGCTCCCAGCTCTCACACTTACAAACATCACGCCTCCCCCAAGTTACCCCATCTCTAATAGTGGAGCCCTCTTCCACCTCTCTGGGGCTGTTTCCTCCCCCTTAAAAAAGTCAATGGATTATATACAGGGCTAATTCCTTCTACTTAAGTTCCTAGGAACTAGAAACACCCAGCCCTTTCTCATCCACATGAAACCTTACAAAGACAGGCCCCTTCTCCTCTGCCCAGCCCTCTTCCATCTCCGCCATAGACCGGCTTTCCCCACCCTGAGCTTAACGGGTCCATTCACCCCTTCTCAAACACCTGCTTTCCCCCAAACTTTGGCCTGCAGAACGCTGGGAGTGGGATACTAATAACAGCATGGGACTATTGCTCAAACAAGGGCATGGATGAAAGAGAAAAGGAAAGAAAAGCCCCAGGAGGTAGGGCATTTCACATTGGGGAGGCACACCAGGATAAATACCCAGAAAGCAGGGGTCAGCACCGGGGAGCTGGATGGGGACTGCAGAAAACGCCCAAAGTGCAGAGGCATAGCAGGGAAGGCAAGCTCCCTCTATCCCCCCCACCCCTTAATCATTAAGTACTGGAAGACAAAGGATAATGAAGCTGTAAACAACTATTATGGGATGGGCTTCAGTGGTTATTAGAAGGATGCTGGTGGGAGGGACTTTCAGTACTGCACAGTCACATTCCCAGAAGTCATTTGCATTTTGACTGACTCTGGTTTCCTCTCCAGTCTTCTCTGATCCCAGCTCCTATCTCCAGTTCTCCCACCCCTCAGCCTGCACAGTAATCTCCCTTTCCCCCTTTCCCCTCCCACTGCCCACAGATGTACTTGGAATGAGCAGGGCTTTCCCCTTCTCACACAAACCTCTTCTCCTTCCCACTTTTTATCCTGTAAAGATCATTCCCACCAATATGCCATATCCTCACAGTCTCTTTGAGCCACTTACAATTTTTCTGCCCTCTCTCCCAAGACAGACATATTCTTCCGTGCTCCCAGTCCAGCAGAGCCCATGTCTCCTGCCCATCCCCCTGCTTACTCCTAATCCTAAAGAACCCTTGCCCACCTTCATTTCCATCCCCAGTAGTACTGTGCTGTACCCCTACCCTGTGGTATTACCTGCTCCCCCATCTATAGTCCCACATGTCCCTGCTAGATGGCAAAGTGGATAAAGTGCTGAACTTTTGATAAAAAAAAACCGAGTCCAAAATCTGCCTCAGATGTTAGCTGTGTAATCCTCAGCCAAGTCACCTAAACTCTTTGTGCCTCAGTTTCTTCAATTGTAAAATTAGGATAATAACAGCACCTATTCCCAGCGTGGTTGTGAGGATCAAAGGAGATAATATTTGTAAATTGCTTAGCACAATGCATGGCATGTAGTAACTGTTTAATTATCATTTATTTCCTTCCCTTCACCACAAGTCCAGCCCAACATCCCCATCTCTGCTGAACCTATATACAGCTCTTCTCCCACCTTGATGACAAAACTCCAACCAAACCCTTCCCAAACAGTCCCCCTCTACAAAGTGCCTCCCACTTTCCCTCATTCCAGCCCTGGAGAGTTTCATCCACCAAGTAAAGTCAACTAGCCTATGTTGACACCCACTACTCACCAGGCACTGTGCTAAGCTCTGAGGATACAAAGGGAAGTAAAAAGCACAGCCCCTGCATGGGAGAAGCTTCTGCTTTAATGGGAGAGACCATAGGCACCAATTACAGGGGAGAGAAAAGATAAATGAGAGATAATCAATAGAAGGAAAGCACTAGAAATGAAGTGGGTCAGGAGATATTCTTATAGATGGTTGTAGATGAAGGAAGCCATAGAAGCCAGGAGCTAGAGGAGAGGAATGAGAGAATTCTAGGCATGGGGTAGAGCCAGGGGAGAGAGCAGGAGTGGAGAGATGGAGTGTCTTGTGTAATGAACAAGGAGACCAGTATTGGAGTGCATGATGGGGGTTAAGAAGACTAAATAAGTGGGCAGGGGTTAGGTTACGAAGGGCTATAAAACCAAATAGCATTCTGTATTTGATTTCAGAGTTCTTAGGGAGTTCCTGGAATTTACTGAATATGGTGGGTGACATGATAAGACCTGGACTCTAGGAGGATCAACTTTATAGCTGAATGGAGGATGAACTAGGGTGGGGAAGCTTGTGGCAGGGATACCAACCCATGGGCTATTTCTATGGCACTAGGTGATAGGAATCTGTGCCAGGGCAGAGTCAGTGTTCATCTTGTTCATCCTTTGGTCTTGAAGAAGACCAAATACATCATGAGGATAATGTTTTGACTTTCATGTGACTTGGCTTCAAGTGAGGCAGAGCTGTGGAAAGAGCCAGACATATTCTTCTGTGCTCCCAGTCCAGCAGAGGCCATGTCTCCTCCTGCCCACCCCCCCTGCTTACTCCTAATACTAAAGAATCCTTGCCCACCTTCATTTCCACCACCAGTAGTACTGTGCTGTGCCCCTACTCTGTGGTATTACCTGCTCCCCATCTGTAGTTCCACATGTCCCTGCTAGATGGCAAAGTGGATAAAGTGCTGAACTTTTAATCAAGAAGACCTGAGTCCAAAGTCATCAGCTGAAGAGGAGGAAAAAGAGAAAGAGAAGGAGAAGGAGGAGAAGGAGGAAGAGGAGGAGGAGGAGAAGTGTCATAGGAAAGAAAGGGAGCATTTTACTAGGGTAGAATCAAAGAAAGGGGCATATATTTTACAAAGGAAGGGAAAAAGGACTTGACAACAATCAGATACAAAGAGCAAGAGAGTGAGGAGGTGAGGATTACATCAAGGTTATCATCCTCCTCCTGGGTGATTGGGAGGATGCTGGTGCCATTGACAATTGGAAGGAAACTGGGAAGGGGGGAATTGAATGAGTTCAGATTTAGACATGTTGAATTTAGGATGTCTAGGGGATAAACAATTTGAAATGTCCAATAGCTTGTTGTAGATGCTAGTTTGGAGAGCAAGAGAGAGGTTAGGACTGGGTAAATAAATTTGAGAACTATCAGCATAGAGATGATCACTGAATACATAGGGGTTTGTGAGATCACCACGTAAAATAGCATAAAGGTAGAAGAAAAGAAGACCCAGTCCAGAGCTCTATTGGACCATCCATGGTTAGTGGGCATGACCTAGGTGAAGATCCAGCAAAGGAGACTGGGCAAGAGTGGTAGGAGGAAAACCAGGATAGAACAGAGTCATGAAACAGGGAGAGAAGAGAACATAAAGAAGCGTGATCAACAGTGTCAACGGGTTCATAGAGGTCAGGAAGACTGAAGAATGATAAAAGTTTATTGGATTTAACAATGAAGAGATCACTGGTAATTTGGAGAGGTGTAATAAGAATGTAAATTTTAAAGATCTTCCCTGCCCCTAGGCTAA